>NC_089537.1:320000-340000 GCF_963924715.1 Thunnus thynnus
TATTCAGATGGTTTCTAAACAGTAAAAATACTCCCTCTATACTTCAGTCATATAGAATAATTCCTACATGTATTTTATTTATTTATGATTTCTAGTGTTTGTTGTGTGATTACAGGCTCGTTTACATTTCACTTGGTTGAATCTGCAGATTCTTGGTTTCACTGTTTCATCTCATATGAAGAACTTCATTCATGGTTCTGATGATGTCGCTCGTAATTAACGACCCGCCTCTTTCACATGAACGCGCTCGTTATTAACGACCCGCCTCTTTCACATGATGTCGCTTGTAATTAACGACCCGCCTCTTTCACATGATGTCGCTCGTAATTAACGACCCGCCTCTTTCACATGAACGCGCTCGTAGCTGTTAACCAGAGTTACTGAGCTGGTTGGTAACAGCTTCATAGTTCTGGTTCTGGACTGACAATGTGAGGCTCAGTGAAGCCAGATAACCAGAAGATCCTGGATATGTTGAACCTGCTACTAGTTCAGACCTCAGGTTTAAACCTGGTTTAGGTCAGGTTTAGTTTAGGTTCAGACCTGGTTTAGATCAGGTTTAGTTTAGGTTCAGACCTGGTTTAGATCAGTTTAGTTTAGGTTCAGACCTGGTTTAGATCAGTTTAGTTTAGGTTCAGACCTGGTTTAGATCAGTTTAGTTTAGGTTCAGACCTGGTTTAGATCAGTTTAGTTTAGGTTCAGACCTGGTTTAGATCAGGTTTAGTTTAGGTTCAGACCTGGTTTAGATCAGTTTAGTTTAGGTTCAGACCTGGTTTAGATCAGTTTAGTTTAGGTTCAGACCTGGTTTAGATCAGGTTTAGTTTAGGTTCAGACCTGGTTTAGATCAGTTTAGTTTAGGTTCAGACCTGGTTTAGATCAGTTTAGTTTAGGTTCAGACCTGGTTTAGATCAGTTTAGTTTAGGTTCAGACCTGGTTTAGATCAGGTTTAGTTTAGGTCCAGACCTGGTTTAGATCAGTTTAGTTTAGGTCCAGACCAGGTTTAGGTCGGGTTCATGTGATCGCAGCCTGATGAAGATATTTCGTCAGGGAACAAAAACACATTTAAAGGAATAATAAAGAATCAGGGCTAACTGTGTTAGCTTCACTAGCATCATTACACAACCTGTGATGTCACACCTGTCATTAAATCACTGCTCACACCTGAAGCTGCTCACCTGACCGAAGAGAAAGTAAAGAGGCAACATTATCATCAGCTGCTTTAATGCTTCTTTAAGAAACCTGTTGATCAGAACGATCTATCGCCTCCTCTGAGTCTGATTATTGAAAACTCAATGACATCATTTCAATTTTAATACTGTAAATATGAAAACTAAACAAAGAAACTAATTTTCACTCATTTTTCCACAGTATGTTTGTATTACAAAATATTTTGGATTTCACTGCCTTTATGGTCGCTCAGTGGACAAAAACATTTACTTTCTAATCCAGCTGTTTATAATTTCTGGCAAATTCCACACACATAAAATGAAACGGACCAATAACAAAACTAACTTTACCATATTTCTTCTATGAAAACGTCCATCTGTTCTCTCGACATTATTCCAACTAAACTCTTCAAAGAAGTTGTTGGCATCATCGTTCTTTCAATGATCAGCAGCTTCCTGGAAACCAGCCGTGTTCCCCAACCTTTCAAACATGCAGTAGTCCAACCACCTTTAAAAAACCTCAATCTAGACCCGTCAGTCCTCAGCAATTACAGACCAATCTCCAAACTCCCCTTTCTTTCTAAAATCCTTGAAAAAGTTGTTTTTAATTAACTGTCGTCCCTTCTCCCATCAGAGTTCTTCACAGTCCAGAATCTGCATTACTGCGAATAACTAAGGACCTCCTGCTGGCTGCTGACTCAGGTTACTGCTCCGTCCTTGTACTCTGAGACCGGACTGCACCTTTGACACGGTAGATCAACTAGAACTGTCTTCTAGACATCAAGTCCTGGAAACTTTCTCCAGCTTAATGAGAATAAAACTGAGGTTATTTTATTTGGACCAACATTATTTCTCCTCATCTTGGCTCCATCTGTTTGACAAACAAATCAATCAGGTTGTAAAATTAAGTTTCATGCAGCTCCGTATCATCTCCAGACTCGGATCAATTCTCTGGACCTCTGACCTGGAGAAGGTCATCTACGCCTTCATATCTTCCTGCCTTGATTATTGCAACTCTTCACATTTTGGTTTCACTCAGTCTTGTTTATCACGTCTCCAACTCGTTCAAAATGCAGCAGCAAGAGTTTCAACAAGGTCAAAAAAGAGTCTCCCTACACCGGCTGCCTGTTAGCTCCAGAATTGCTCCTAAAATCCTGATGTTCGTTACAAGGTGTTTAACGGTTTCTGTCTCCATATCACACTGTCAGAGAACCGACATCGTCTGACCAAAGACTTCTGTCAGTCCTGAGATCCAGGACTGAGTGTTGTGGGGACTTTCTTCATCACTGCCTCTTCCTCCCACCATCCGATTCTCCCCCACTACTCAGATTTTCAAGCTTCATTTCAAAACATACTTCTGCTCATTAGCTTTTAACTGTGACTAACAGCTCAGATATTCCTCCTGAAGTCTCTGTCGGTCTGTGTGATCATCTGCCTTCACTAGTTTTATTATTAGTTGTTTTGTCTTCCTCTCTGTGTGCTGTGAAGCACTTTGGATCCACTGTGTTGTGTTAAGTGCTGTATAAATAAAGTTGACTTGACTTGATATTTCTAATTGATATTGAGCTCTATTACAACTCTTTAATTACCCTGCAAAATAAAAAAGCAACTAAGATCCAAACAAGTTTTGAAACATATAAAATTTCTGACAAATGTTAATTATTAACCTGTACCTGTTTATTTGCTGCTGAGTATTTTTGCTTCTATTGAATATAAAAAGCTTCCCTTCACTGCTGTTTGTTTTGCTCTTCATGCTGCTCCTCACTTCTGTGAGTTCAATAAGTTTTTGTATATTGTCATAATTTTATTTATACAATGTTGATGTTTTACACATTGAACAGAAAAGAGAAATCGTAACGGACTGCCTCGTTAGACCGCCTCTCTGTGAATCACTATAAAACTTTTAAAAATCAACAAATGAAACAAAATTGAGATTAAATTTATATGAATGTTTATGTGAAATCAGTTGCACTGGAGTGTTGGTGAGACCGAGGACGTCACCTACCTGTCGGCAGTCACTGAGCCGTCAAGTCTCAGCAGTTCAGTCTGTCCATCAAAGTCCAACAGCAGCTCATCAACCAATCAGCAGCTCGTTAACCAATCAGCATCCCAGTCTGTCCGGCAGTTCTCACTCCAGCCTCAGGTCCTGCTTCAGTGAGACAGAACCAGTCTTCCTGCTGGTTCTCGAGTGTCAGTCCAGCTTCAATTGTCTTTGTTAAACAGCGAGGAGTGAAACACCTGAGCTGCTCTCTCTCTACCCCCCCCCCCTCCCCCCGTCCTCCTCCTCCTCCGTCTCTAATAGCTCCTCATTAGTCGACTTGTGTGTTTTCTTTGGGGGATTTTACTGTTTTTCCTCTCATGTCAGTTTGCTGACAACCAGCAGCCAGACTCACAAACACACAACCTGCTTCACTCTGGAGTCAAAGAAAATCATTTTACTGCTAAGAAAGAATAAATACAAGAAGAAGTACTCAGATCCTTTACTGCAGTAAAAGTACCAATAAAGCAGTGTAAAAATACTCCATTACAAGTAAAAGTCCTGCATGAAAAATCCTACCACAGTAAAAGTACATAAGTATTACGAGCTTGATGTAGTTAAAGTATTGCAGTAAAAGTACATAAGTATTACGAGCTTGATGTAGTTAAAGTATTGCAGTAAAAGTACATAAGTATTACGAGCTTGATGTAGTTAAAGTATTGCAGTAAAAGTACATAAGTATTACGAGCTTGATGTAGTTAAAGTATTGCAGTAAAAGTACATAAGTATTATGAGCTTGATGTAGTTAAAGTATTGCAGTAAAAGTACATAAGTATTATGAGCTTGATGTAGTCAAAGTATTGCAGTAAAAGTACATAAGTATTATGAGCTTGATGTAGTTAAAGTATTGCAGTAAAAGTACATAAGTATTATGAGCTTGATGTAGTTAAAGTATTGCAGTAAAAGTACATAAGTATTATGAGCTTGATGTAGTTAAAGTATTGCAGTAAAAGTACATAAGTATTATGAGCTTGATGTAGTTAAAGTATTGCAGTAAAAGTACATAAGTATTATGAGCTTGATGTAGTTAAAGTATTGCAGTAAAAGTACATAAGTATTATGAGCTTGATGTAGTTAAAGTATTGCAGTAAAAGTACATAAGTATTATGAGCTTGATGTAGTTAAAGTATTGCAGTAAAAGTACATAAGTATTATGAGCTTGATGTAGTTAAAGTATTGCAGTAAAAGTACATAAGTATTATGAGCTTGATGTAGTTAAAGTATTGCAGTAAAAGTACATAAGTATTATGAGCTTGATGTAGTTAAAGTATTGCAGTAAAAGTACATAAGTATTATGAGCTTGATGTAGTTAAAGTATTGCAGTAAAAGTACATAAGTATTATGAGCTTGATGTAGTCAAAGTATTGCAGTAAAAGTACATAAGTATTATGAGCTTGATGTAGTTAAAGTATTGCAGTAAAAGTACATAAGTATTATGAGCTTGATGTAGTTAAAGTATTGCAGTAAAAGTACATAAGTATTATGAGCTTGATGTAGTTAAAGTATTGCAGTAAAAGTACATAAGTATTATGAGCTTGATGTAGTTAAAGTATTGCAGTAAAAGTACATAAGTATTATGAGCTTGATGTAGTTAAAGTATTGCAGTAAAAGTACATAAGTATTATGAGCTTGATGTAGTTAAAGTATTGCAGTAAAAGTACATAAGTATTATGAGCTTGATGTAGTTAAAGTATTGCAGTAAAAGTACATAAGTATTATGAGCTTGATGTAGTTAAAGTATTGCAGTAAAAGTACATAAGTATTATGAGCTTGATGTAGTTAAAGTATTGCAGTAAAAGTACATAAGTATTATGAGCTTGATGTAGTTAAAGTATTGCAGTAAAAGTACATAAGTATTATGAGCTTGATGTAGTTAAAGTATTGCAGTAAAAGTACATAAGTATTATGAGCTTGATGTAGTTAAAGTATTGCAGTAAAAGTACATAAGTATTATGAGCTTGATGTAGTTAAAGTATTGCAGTAAAAGTAGTGGTTTGGTCCCTCTGACTGATATATTATTATATATGACATCATTAGATTATTAATAGTGAAGCATCAGTGTTAGAGCAGCATGTTACTGTTGTAGCTGCTGGAGGTGGAGCTAGTTTACACTACTTTATATACAGTTAGCTAGTTTAGTCCAGTGGTTCCCAACCTAGGGGTCGGGCCCCTCCAAAGGGTCAGCAGATAAATCTGAGGGGTCAGTCTGAGTTTGCTGTTTTCCAGAAAACTGACTAACCACGGAAGTAAATATTACTACACTTAACGGGACACTGATTGAAATACCATCCTCTTCTCCTCGGCTGTGGCTCAGGAGGTAGAGCGGGTCGTCCACTAATCGGAAGATCGGCGGTTCGATTCCCGGCTCCTTCAGTCCACATGCCGACGTGTCCTTTGGCAAGATGCTGAATCCTGAATCGCTCCTGATGGCTGAACCATCAGTGTGTGAATGATTAGGTTTCCTCTGATGGGCAGGTTGGGACCTTGCATGGTAGCATCTGTATCATTCAGCGTATGAATGTGTGTGAATGTGATTTGTAGTGTAAAAGTGCTTTGAGTGGTCAGAAGACTAGAAAGGTGCTACACAAGTACAGTCCATTTACTGTTTATAAATACTTTGGCTTCTGGCTTGATGACAAGCTGTGCTTCAAAACCATATTGATGAAATGAAAGTTAAAGAAGTTAAATGAAGTTAAAGTTTTTAACAGCAAAACTGCGTTCTTCTATAGAAATAAGGCTTTTATTACCCACAATTACAGAAAGCAAAAAAACCGGATAATCAGTCGCTAAATATCATTATTAATGTTTCCCTTTGTTCTCTCAGCCAGCTGTCTGTCTTCCTCTCAGTGATCAAACCAAACAACCAATCAAAGGTCGCGGTCAGTATTCAAAGGAGCGGACCGTCTTTTCCCGCCTCCAAAGTCTCAAACGTCTGAATGTTGAGCAGTTGTGAGCGTCACAGCTCCGTGCTCGTGAGACCACATTTGTGCACGTGGAACAGAAATGCTTCCTCGCGAGGATGCTCTTCTGTGCGCTTGTATCACGTGCACGCGCCTGATTTTCATGTGCGCGGATTTTGAGACTAATTAAACGCCACAAGACAAACAGTTTGGGAACAACTGGTGTATTTTTTTATTATGCAGCGTGATTTATAAACTCATGTTCATTCATATAAAATCTTCATCTGAAAAGTAACTAAAGCTGTCAAATAAATGTAGTGGAGTAGAAAGTACAATATTTCCCTCTGAGATGTAGAAAGTAGCATCACATGGAAATACTCAAGTAAAGTACAAGTACCTCAAACTGTACTTCAGTGCAGTACTGGAGTAAATGTACTTATTGTATCACTGGGAGCCTGAAATCTGTTTTTTATTGATGACTTCAGGACTTTTATACACGCAGGTTTGAACTTCTGCAGAAACTAATAAACACGTTGATGCTTCTGTTTCTGAGATCTTTTAAACTGAAGGACAAATATTCTGAGCAGCTGAATATTTTCCATCCATCTAAATGTTTTTATCTCTAAATGCTTCACATGTCCAGAAATGACTTTTATTATTTGATGATATAAATGAGTCTAAAAACAAACATTTATTCTTCATCTGCATCGTCTCGTGTTTTCATTACTGGAGATTTTCTCACATTAACATGAAGTTAAAAACCTAAATAAATGATTTGTTGTGAATATTTTGACTGTAGAGCAGATTTAGATTATGGGATGTTCACTGATTCATGTGTATGTTAGATAAAGACTGTGTGTCTCCGCCGTGTGACCGTCTGCCATCACTGCAACCTGTGAGTCTCATTACTGTTGCCGTGGCAACCTGCTGATGCTGCAGACAACAGCTTTATTTTACATCCGTGAATAAGATATTACACTTTGGTTTTTTTTCTTTTATTAGCAGCTGTTTATTTTAATTGTTGTAAACCAGTGTTCTGTTTAATCATAATCAATATTCAATAATATTTTATGATTGGAAAGTTTTCATGTATGTGAAGTTTATGTTTGCTTGTTGACAAATTTCACATTTTGAAAGTTCAGCTGACTTAAACACTCTGGAAATTAACTGGATTTATTATCTAATTGGAATTGTACCAAACTGATCACTATTTAATAGTTTATAATATTTAATAATATGTTTTCTTCTACCTTCCAGGAACCTTTACTGTAACCCATCAGCTCTTTCAGAGGAAACTACGGCAACAAAAGGGATCAAACATGTTTTGTATTTACTTTGTTAAACACTTTTTATTACTTATTTAATGAGTTCAGAAACTTTTCATTTCCTTCATTGGCTGGACAGACGATCCTCCCCTGACTCCGCCTTCTCCAAAGACTTCAACCTGAGGCGACAGAAACCAGATCCTGAAGGTCGAGACACTCTTAACCCAACATGCTGCTCAGAGTCGCGTCGGATCCATAAAAACACGACTTCTCCTCATGTGACCCAGAATACACAAACATGGAACTATTTCAACTTTTTATAAACATTTTGTGCAGCTAATTTACATTTTGTGGAGTGTTTGACCCATATTTATTTAAAACATTCTTCATGTAATATAACTCACTGACATCATGATGCGATCCTGTTTAATGTAACATTGCACCACTGTTTAGTGTGACTGAAGTATAAAAACTAGAGAATAAAGTCTCTCTGCTGTCTGAAAGCTTCATTAAGGATTAATCACATGTTCATCTGTGACTGATGAGACTAATTATGAGGAAATACTGTGAGAGTTAAACCAGATCCAAACCAGATCCTGGTCGAAGATCAGACCGACCTCTGATGCTGCTCCTCACAGAAGGAGCCCAGTCGCTGCATCTCAGACTGGAAGAAACTCTAGAAGACAAAGAGGGACAGAGTCAGTCCTGGGTCAGGACTCAGCTGTGGGTCAGCAGTGTCGGTACCAGAATCAGTACCAGGATCTGAGCGTTTATGGAGTTCAGACTGGCGGAGTTTTCTTCCAGTTGGCTCAGCTGATCAGTGATGCTGTTCTCAAAGCTCTGCAGCAGGACTAACCTACACACACAAACACACAAACACACAAGCTTTATTATTATTTATTATTAAAGTCCAGTTAACTTTGACTTATGCTGTGTGCAGGTGGGCGGTGTCTGTGTGGAGGTGGGCGGTGTCTGTGTGCAGGCGGGCGGTGTCTGTGTGGAGGTGGGCAGTGTCTGTGTGCAGGCGGGCGGTGTCTGTGTGGAGGTGGGCGGTGTCTGTGTGGAGGCGGGCGGTGTCTGTGTGGAGGTGGGCGGTGTCTGTGTGCAGGTGGGCGGTGTCTGTGTGCAGGTGGGCAGTGTCTGTGTGCTGGCGGGCGGTGTCTGTGTGCAGGGGGGCGGTGTCTGTGTGGAGGTGGGCGGTGTCTGTGTGGAGGTGGGCGGTGTCTGTGTGCAGGTGGGCGGTGTCTGTGTGCAGGTGGGCAGTGTCTGTGTGCTGGCGGGCGGTGTCTGTGTGCAGGGGGGCGGTGTCTGTGTGGAGGAGGGCGGTGTCTGTGTGGAGTTGGGCGTCGCCTGTGTGGAGGAGGGCGGTGTCTGTGTGGAGGTGGGCGGTGCCTGTGTGCAGGTGGGCGGTGCCTGTGTGGAGGCGGGCGGTGCCTGTGTGGAGGTGGGCGGTGTCTGTGTGCAGGTGGGCGGTGTCTGTGTGCAGGTGGGCGGTACCTGTGTGCAGGTGGGCGGTGTCTGTGTGGAGGTGGGCGGTACCTGTGTGCAGGTGGGCGGTACCTGTTTTCAGGTGGGCGGTGTCTGTGTGCAGGTGGGCGGTGTCTGTGCAGGTGGGCGGTGCCTGTGTGGAGGTGGGCGGTGTCTGTGTGGAGGTGGGCGGTACCTGTGTGCAGGTGGGCGGTACCTGTGTGCAGGTGGGCGGTGTCTGTGCAGGTGGGCGGTACCTGTGCTGATGGACAGCTGTGAGCAGTGAGGAGATGTGTTGTTGACACTCTTTCAGGGACAGAAGAACCTCAGCTTCAAGTTTTTGCCAGCAGCTCTAAAAATGATTTACTTCATTAATATTGTTTTTATTGAGCATAAAATTTATTGATAACTAATCAATCAATAATTTCTTTATACTGACAGTGAAGTGTTGTTCTAGCTGTGCTTTGAAGGCTTTGAAGGCAGTTGTAATTCCTGATGTCAGGTCTGACTCTGGCTCATTCACAGGCTCCTCCCTCTTGACAGATGGCTCCGCCCCTCCATCAATCAGACCCTCCTCTTCTACAGATGGCTCCGCCCCCTCACGTGGCCACTCTGAGGCGAGGTGAGCAGCAGGTTCATAATACAACTTAACCACAGAGGCAGGTTCAACGTGACAATCAGAATGAAGCTAACAGGCTCATGTTCGGATTTTAACACCAGATTTCCAGTTTCAAGAAAAATGGTGTGAAAATAACTTGCATAGTAATACAACACTAATGTTAACCAAAAATATGGATCTAAATAATTTTTCACGCCTTATTGTTCAGTCAACTGTTATTAGTATTGATTAGTATTGTTTCTGCTTAAGATTGCTAATTTTTCATCAAAGTGTCTGAAAGAGAAATATTCTGGCGAACATATGATCACAAACTGTGATGTTTGTTGCATTCAGGATCTGTTTCATGGTAATTTGTGGGAATTTACAGGAGTACTTGAAAGTTTGTGAACCCTTCAGAATTTTCTCTATTTCTGCATAAATGTGGCCTCAAACATCAGATTTTCACAAAACTAGATAAAAGAAATCCGATTAAACAAATTAATTTGGTACAACTCAGAATTCATACTGTCATCAATGATTACTAGCTGTCCTGGTCCAGAGGTCCAAACCATGCTCGTTGCCTAACATAACGCTTCTCATTCAAGCCAAAAAGTTGGATTTTGGTCTCATCCATCCACAGAACATTTTTATCCATGAGGTCTGGAGCGAACTGTAGATGGCAGCAATGTTCTGTTTGGAGAGAAGTGGCTTTTCTCCTCGTAACTCTGCCGTGCACACCATTGATGTTCAATGTTCTCCTGATGGTGGATTCATGAACATTGACTGTAGCCACTGCAAGAAGGGGCTTTGGTTTCCTAGACCTTACTCTGGGGTCCGTTGTGGCCTCCTGGACTATTACACACCTGCTATTGGTGTGATCTTTGTTGGTCAACCACTCCTGGGGAGGGCAACACTTTCACACACAAATATGTAACATTGGATCATCCATAATTAATAAATGAACAAGTGTAAGGTTTTTGTCTCATTTGTTTAATTGATGTCTATCTAGTTTCAGGACTTGCATGAAAATCTGATCATGTTATAGAAATATTGATGCAAATTCTAAAGGCTTCACAAACTTTCAAGCACCACTGTGTGTGTGTGTGTGTGTGTGTGTCTATATATATATATATATATATACACACACACACATACATACATGTTACATATAATTTAAAACATGCATGACAAAATTATAAAAACTTCACCATCTTTAGTTTCTAACCTCTGATTAAACTAAATTATGTTTTTTCAGATTTTACAACAAGTTCTTTGTGCTTTTATGAAACACGTCGGAGGTTTTCAGATTCTGACCGCTGTTAAAATTGAAAGCAAACTGACAGCTTTGTGTCTTTCAGTCTAGAATTTCATTTTCAGATTGTTTTTCACTTGAAAATGAGTCTCACATTATAGATCTGTCTGTAACATCCACATGAATGCATATCACCATCATTAACACCACTTCTCACGAAATATCACCGTATGCAGACGATATATTGTTATGTATTTATAACCCAACTCATCGCTGACAATCATTTCAGGCTTTTCTGTCTCAGAGAAATGCTTGTAATTCATAACTTTGTAAAGTAAATGTGAAGAAAAGAATGTCATAAATGAAAGAACAGTGAGCTGAATTATCCTGATAAAAATTTAAATGTAAATTGATGAAGAGCCACCAGAACAAACAGGAACAGATGCAGCTGTGGATTATTTCAGTCTTACCTGGCAGTGCTGAGGCTGACTCCTCCTTTTCTGACTGAGGCTCTGCCTTCCTCCTCTGGGCTGACGGGCCCTCAGTTTGGCCTGACAGGTACCCTTCACATAGACAAATAAGACAGTCAGGACTTGATATAAACGTAGCACAAAAAGTAAGGAAATTTGTGTTTGGTAGATTATTTCTTTGTTGTAACGATGCTTCTTGGCAATAAATCTGTTGGAGAGCCTGTTTATTTCCCTTTTAAATGGCGCCACATTTGTAAGGAACATGCATTTGTGGGACGAGCAGCAGAGCGAAGTCTGTGGGTTGTGCCCATGAAAAATCTGCTCTGCCAATGCCAAACAGCTTATTTTGCTGTTGCTATTGACTCTTGTTTTGAGCTTCTGGTACCCCCAGGTGCTGCCAGGAGGCCTGCCATGATTGTCCTTCACCATCAGGCCCGTTTGCACTGGTGTCGGCATCACGTGCACTGGAACCTGAACATGTGGAGGAACGTTATGTTCAGCGATGAGTCCAGGTTCTGCCTACAGCAGTTGGATCATAGGGTCAAAGTGTGGAGAAGAGGTGGAGAACGCTATGCTGATTGCTGCACCGATAGAGTAACATCTGTTGGTGGAGGCAGTGTGATGGTGTGGGGCAGCATCTCCCTCACTGGGAAAAACAGGCTTGTCATCATTGGAGGCAATCTCAATGCAGAGAGATATCGAGATGAGATTCTGCAACCAGTGGCAATCCCATATCTCCACAGTCTGGGACCGAACTCTATCCTCCGAGATGACAACGCTCGCCCCCACAGAGCGGGTTTATCAGAGACTACCTCCAGAGTGGAGAGGATGGAACGGCCTGCCAGCAGTCCTGACCTCAACCTCATTGAACACTTGTTGGATCAGCTTGGGCGTGCTGTTCGTGCCAGAGTGACCAACACAACCACGTTGGCTGACTTGCGACAAATGCTGGTTGAAGAATGGGATGCTGGTGACCAGCATGAGGAGGAGGTGCCAGGCTGTTGTGGCTGTGTATGGTTCTTCCACAATCTACTGAGGCTCCTGTTTGTTAAATGGATAAATTGTTAAATTGTCAATATGTCTTGTTTCTTCAAACTTCAATCATCCAAACATCAAACACCAAACAAGAGTCAATGGTAGAATAAGCTGTTTGGCATTGGCAGAGAAGATTTGGAAAATTTGTCATGGGCGCTACCCACATACTCAGCTCTGCTGCTCATCCCACAAATGCATGTTCCTTACAAATGTGGCTCCATTTAAAAGGGAAATAAACAGGCTCTCCAACAGTATAAGATTTATTTCCAAGAAGCTTCGTTACAACAAAGAAATAATCTACCAAACACACATTTCCTGACTTTTTGTGCTAAGTTTATAAAACCGTCATCAACTTAAAAAACAAACTGTTTAGTTTGTGAGGAGAGAGGAAACAGGAAGTTTCTACAACATTAAACAGTCTAAAAGACCTTTCTGTCCAAACATGATGATAAAATGTTATTATCAATATAAAATTACTCATGATAAGTCAACCTTAAAAATGTCTTTTTTTTTTTAAAGAAATTGTCTTTTTTTTTTAGGTCAAAATGATGTCTGAGTCAAAATAATTTCTTTTTTAGTCAATCTTATGTCATTAAAGTCAGAATTCTGATAACCTTTATAAATATATGTGGTCTGACCTCATTTTTCTTAACTTACATTTTTAGTCTCAAACATTTGAGATACTAAGTCGGACTTAAATGACTCAATGTCTGACTCAACATGACGAATTTTATTTTTATCATTCTAAACTTTGTGGAGTTTTTTCTTTTCATGGCAGAAATGTGCTTCCACAGTTCTGTACCTTTGGTTTCATGACTGTGAGGCTTTATGTTTTAACACTGGTGGGAAGAACAAGCTGTACTCTCCAAACTGAGAAAATGAAGAAAAGAAGTAGAGCTCTGCCAGTTCTGCGAGTTTATTGAGTTCAATGTGAACAATATGCAACACAAATTAAAATAAACTGCTCAGATTTCCCTCAAAAAGGAAGAGAAGAAGGAAGTCATGATTATCATCCAGTGATGGGGAGAAGATTTAAAAAAGAAAGAGCAATAATGAAAAAGAGTAAAGACCTGAGTCTGTAGCTGCTCTCTTCCTGTTGGAGCTGAAGACTTCCTGAAATTATAAAATAAAATAAAAACAAAAAAACATAAAACAGGTGAAAAAATAGGAAACTTTTGTTTTTTTCTTAACTGAGGGATAAAAAGAAATTAACCTGTTGTAAAAGAGAGCCGCTTCCATCAAACTCCACTGCCTGCACCTGTGAGATCTCTAGCTCCGCCCCCACAGGAACACCTGAGAGACACACAGAACCCAGTTCAATCTATTGGTCCTTTCATTGATTGTCAGAAAATGTATCATTTCAGGCATTTATCAATCAAAACCTGGAGCCCTGGAGACCCAGCGACATCACATGATGACAGTGAATGCTTCAGACATGTATGAATGTAATTTAATGCATCCCACCATTAACAGCATGTATCATTGTATGCAGATGATCGTGTTGTATGTTGATAATCAAACAAATTCACGATTTTTACACTGTTTTCAAGTCAAATGTACTGTATGTCTTATGAAGTTGAAATTATGCCCTTATATTAAAGGTATGTCTTTCTATTAGGGGTGTGCACAAATACAAATACATTATTCAGAAAAACACAAATATTGTTTTTTTTTTAAATGAATATTTGTTTCATACAAATATTTTAAAAATTCTTTGTATTTGGGAAGAAAAAAAAAACGTGAAATACCAGCGTGCAGGTCGGTTACATCGCTATCAGTGTCTCTCCTCTGCTCCGCTGTGACGTCTATCAGCAGGTCTTAACAAGAGGAGTCACATCCACCTGCTGCATGACGCACATTTCCCTATTTGGACATCAGTCCCGGAGTTGGAGGAGTTCTCCAGAGATAAAGATGAGCTACTAACACACATGAAGGGCTTCCAAGGGACTCTCCATAACCTGAGGTGTTTTAGAGCTCTCGCTCTCTCTGATTGGCTGAGTTAATTAACTAATCTTCTGTTAAAACTCACTATGGCATGTCTCCTATTTGTCGTAGCCAAGGAGCAAAGGTCATGACAATTATTATTCAGTGGGTTTTATTTTCCATCTTATGTTATGCATTCTATTTTCACTTTATTTTATCTTATTTTTATCATTATAATCAAGTGGGTTTTATTTTCCAGCTCATGTTTCATTTATGTTTGTAACATGTTTTTATGTTCATTTTATCTCTATTTTCATGTGAAGCATTTGGTGCTGTAATTTCTTTGTTATAAAGCACTTTGAGCTGCATTTCTTCTATGAAAGGTGCTATACAAATAAAATTTATAATAATAATAATAATAACTATGATTATTATTATTATCATAATAACAACCTGTAAATGGAAAGTAAGCAGATAATTCAGCGGCTTCTTCAGATATACAGTCCTTTCTGCTGATCTGGCTTCTTTGTAGGGATTCAGTCATCTTATTGTTCATTTTCTGCTGTTTGATTTGGAAAAATCAAACTTCATTCATGAGACGTTCGGTTTGTCTGACCTGAGTTGTACGTTGGTGTCGAGTGTCTGATCTGATCAAACAGAAACTCTGCTCGTCTTCCCACCGGAGTCTGAAGAGAGACAAATACTGACATCAGCAAGAAGCTGATCCATAAGTGGTGACTAAATAATTAAACAGGTTGATGAGGACTTACCGTGGTTACAGAGGAGTCTTCTTCACTGCTCGGAGATGACAGAGGCAGAACTGGACACAGACAGTCGTCATACCAAACAGAGGATCAAATATAAAAAGTGAGAACAAGTTAAAACAGCAGGAAATATTCATGCAATCACCAGAGATGCAGGCAGGAACAAGAAGATAAAAGTTCATCGTGTGTCTCCCCTAAAAGAGTTTCATCACAACTTCATATTTAAGGAGCAAAATAACTACAGTCAGCATTCATGAGCTTCATGTTCAAAACAGGAAGTGTTAACACAACAAGGAACATAAAAACCTCAGGATCAAATTTTTCAATTACTGCAGACTTTTGTTCCTGATGTCAATGTAATCATTCAAGACAATTCAATGGATTGCTCATTTATTATATGTTTAATCACATTCATGATAAAGAAGGTTCCCAGTGTTCCCAGTGTTCCCAGTGTGTTGAACCAGCAGTCAGGTATCTGTAATCATTCCTCCTGTTCATACTGGATATTAAAAGATCCTTCAAATGTGCTTTCAATGGAAGTGATGGAGGCCAAAATCCACAGTGTGTCCACACAGTCATTTAAAAGTCTGTGTGAAGCTTCTATTCAGCTTCAGCAGTCTGAGTTAGTCATATCAAGTGGATATCTGACACATTTACAGTCTTTTTAGCATCAAATTCCCTCTTTGTGTTTCCTCGGACAGTGTTTCCCTGTTGAGCTGCAGGTGGAAGTATAGTAACAAAAAGAGGAACTTTGGCACTAAAAAGACTGTAACGTTGAAAGATATCTACTTGATTTGACTCATTTGGACGCTGAAGCTTCATATTAGCTTCAGATAAACTTTGAAATACATTTTGTCCTCCATCACTTCCATTGTAAGGTCATTATGAAGGGATCTTCTAATGGTCAGTATGAACAGGAGGAATGATTACAGCAAGAAACACAGGTTCCACTGTTCATTTGGGCTCCTGACTGTTGTTTTCAGACATACGTTAAAAACTGTGAACCCATCCTTTAATAAGGCTCAGTCACCAGCAGGTGGAGCTGTTTCATTCATTTATCAGCTGATTCCAACAGAGTCATCAAAATCGAAGCCAGAGTCGCTGAATTTTATGATTTATGTCCAAATGTTGTATTGACCTCAGCACAGCTTTAGATACAAATAATAAAATTATATTTACAATTTATTCATAACTGTCATCTCTCTCCAATAAAGACTATGATGTAAAAATACATTTATTCTTTTTTATTTTAGCACTATGAAAAATTGGTTAAAATTTGTATTTTTTCTGTATATTTTTAACAGCTAATGTCTCTCTATGAAATGCTAAACTCATTGTGAAAGAAATGTGTGTAATGTTATTTTTTGATCAGGAATAAACTCCTAAACAGGCAGAACCGTGTTTGTTGCTTATTGTTTGTTTGTTTGTTGTTTTTGTTTTTATACAAATGTAGCATCATCATCATCCTCATCACTATTATTATTATTATTATTGAAATTATAATTCAGTCAGGCTCTATACTTAAATCCTTCTCAACCAGACCAGATAAAGGTTGAGTGTCTGCAGCAGCTTTGTGAGGAGGTGGACTCACTCTTCAGCTGACTCTTGCTCTGTGGTTTCTTCCTGCTGTAGGACGCACCACTGCTTCTGGCCGCAGAGGGGGAGACCTGGACTGTACCACCTGAGTCTGTAACACGGGGGGAGCTCTTCATAAAAACACAAAACAGGTAGTCAGACATTCACTGTTGTCTCATCTGTTTACCTGTAAATGTGTTAATGTGTTGTTTATTGCACTTAATATAAAGAATAGACAGACAGACACCATGAAGACTCTCCCTGCAGCCTCCTGCAGCTGTCTGTGGTGTTCAGGGTCAAAGGTCAGTTTCACTGTCTGGCCTCTGCTATTTAGGTGCATGATGGGATTGTTCAGCCGGACGCTTAGGACAGTATCAGCCCCACTGCATTCTGGGAAAACAGGAGAGCATGGACGAGATGTGTTCCCCTGCACATGCTCTAAAATCTCTTCTCTAGACTGAGAAGGTTTAATAAAAATAGACCTGTACTGAGTTAGTTTCAGAAGATCCACCTGTGCAGGATCAATATTAATGAGAAAGTGATCAGAGATCAATGATGCTGACCGTCATCTTTGAGCTGAACTCTGTAATGATCCACTTCCTCTCTGAGCAGGTGAACTGACCCCCACAGGAAGCCCTGAAACACAGAGTATGTCTGATACGCAGTTGCTCTCACACTGCATCATGGGAGGTGTAGTTTTCAATGACAAAAGAATGATTGACAGTCTGTGGTCTGTAGTTTGTAGTGTGTACAGCTGTGGGCAAAAGTTTTGGGAATGACATAAATATTAATTTTCACAAAGTCTGCTGCCTCAGTTTTTATGATGGCAACTTGCATATACTCAGTTAATTGCAAAGTCCCTCTTTGCCATGAAAATGAACTTATCCCAAAAAAACCATTTCCACTGCATTTCAGCCCTGCCACTAAAAGGACCAGCTGACATCATGTCAGTGATTCTCTCGTTAACACAGGTGAGAGTGTTGACGAAGACGAGGCTGGAGATCACTGTTATGCTGATTGAGTTAGAATAACAGACTGGAAGCTTTAAAAGGAGGGTGGTGCTTGAAATCATTGTTCTTCCTCTGTTAACCATGGGTACCTGCAAGGAAACACGTGCAGTCATTGTTTTGCACAAAAAGGGCTTTACAGGCAAGGATATTGCTGCTATTAAGATTGCACCTTAATCAACCATTTATCAGATCATCAAGAACTTCAAGGAGAGAGGTTCAACTGTTGTGAAGAAGGCTTCACAGCACCCAAGAAAGTCCTGCAAGCGCTAGGACCGTCTCCTAAAGTTGATTCAGCTGTGGGATCGGGGCACCACCAGTGTAGAGCTTGCTCAGGAATGGCAGCAGGCAGATGTGAGCGCATCTGCACCCACAGTGAGGCAAAGACTTTTGGAGGATGGCCTGGTGTCAAGAAGGGCAGCAAAGAAACCACTTCTCTCCAGGAAAAACATCAGGAACAGACTCATATTCTGCAAAACGTACAGAGATTGGACTGCTGAGGACTGGGGTAAAGTCATTTTCTCTGAGTCCCCTTTCCGATTGTTCGGGGTGTCCGGAAAAAAGCTTGTCTGGAGAAGAAAAGGTGAGCGCTACCATCAGTCCTGTGTCATGCCAATAGTAAAGCATCCTCAGACCATTCATGTGTGGGGTTGCTTCTCAGCCAAGGGAGTCGGCTCACTCACAATTTTGCTAAGAACACAGCCATGAATAAAGAATGGTACCAAAACATCCTCTGAGAGCAACTTCTCCCAACAATCCAAGAACAGTTTGGTGACGAACAATGCCTTTTCCAGCATGATGGAGCACCTTGCCGTAAGGCAAAAGTGATAACTAAGTGGCTCGTGGAGCAAAACATCGAAATCTTGGGTCCATGGCCAGGAAACTCCCCTGACCTTAATCCCATTGAGAACTTGTGGTCAAACCTCAAGAGGCGGATGAACAAACAAAAACCCACAAATGCTGACAAACTCCAAGCACTGATTATGCAAGAATGGGCTGCCATCAGTCAGGATGTGGCCTAGAAGTTAATTGACAGCATGCCAGGGTGAAATGCACAGGTCTTGAAAAAGAAGTGTCAACACTGCAAATATTGACTCTTCGCATAAACTTAATGTAATTGTTGATAAAAGCCTTTGACGCATATGAAATGCTTGTAATTATACTTCAGTATAACATAATAACATCTGACAAATGATCTAAAAACACTGAAGCAGCAAACTTTGTGAAAACCAATACTGTCATTCTCAAAACTTTTGGCCACAGCTGTAGTCTGCAGAGTGTAGTTTGTGGTCTGGAGTCTGTAGTTTATAGTCTGTAGTCTGTAGTCTGTGGTCTATAGTTTGTAGTGTGTAGACTGTAGTTTGTGGTTTGTAGTTTGTAAACTGTAGTTTAGTGTGTAGTCTGTAAACTGTAGTTTAGTGTGTAGTCTGTAGTCTGTAGTTTGTAGTGTGTAGACTGTAGTTTAGTGTGTAGTCTGTGGTCTGTAGTTTGTGCACTCCAAGGAAACATGTTTCTCTTAATTTAGTCATTTGTGTTCTTGAATCCTTAAAGAGAAACATTTAAAATAAATCCCTGTGTAGTGCTGTAGTAGAGTGTAGAGTAGTACCACAGTACAGTGTAGTACTGGAGTAGTAGTTGCAGTACTGCAGTAGTACCTGAGGTTCGTCGATGAAGAAGCTCACACATCTTGAGTCGAGGTTAAAGTCGATCCAGAACTCGTCCAGTTTGTCATCTTTTGGACGAAACAGCTGAAGATGAAAACGAAAAAGAAAAAGACGACAGGTGAGTGAACAGGTGAGTGAACAGGTGAATGAATGAACAGGTGAGTGAACAGGTGAATGAATGAACAGGTGAGTGAACAGGTGAGTGAACAGGTGAATGAATGAACAGGTGAGTGAACAGGTGAATGAATGAACAGGTGAGTGAACAGGTGAGTGAACAGGTGAGTGAACAGGTGAGTGAACAGTTCAGTGAGAAGGTGAGGGGAGTTCAGGTGTGTTATGCTATGAACGGTTTTCAGTTTTACCTCAGTGGAGTCTAGAAAGGCTCTGCGACAGGGGAAGGTGTAAACCCTGACAGACACAATGAAGGGACAAAAAACCTGTATGAAGCACTGATCCTTTTATCAGAAGATCCTGATCAGTTACAGCTAATCACCTTCTGTCATCTCCATGGCAACTGTTAACAAAGTTCAGGAAACGCCGACAGTCCTGAGAGAGAGATGGGTCAGAGAGAGAGACAGGTTAGAGAGACGGGTCAGAGAGAGAGACAGGTCAGAGAGAGAGACAGGTCAGATAGAGAGAGACAGGTCAGAGAGAGAGACAGGTCAGAGAGAGAGACAGGTCAGAGAGATGGGTCAGAGAGAGAGACAGGTCAGAGAGAGAGACAGGTCAGAGAGAGAGACAGGTTAGAGAGAGAGACAGGTTAGAGAGATGGGTCAGAGAGAGAGACAGGTCAGAGAGAGAGACAGGTCAGAGAGAGAGACAGGTTAGAGAGATGGGTCAGAGAGAGAGACAGGTTAGGGAGACAGGTCAGAGAGAGAG
>NC_089537.1:345000-365000 GCF_963924715.1 Thunnus thynnus
TCAAACTGATCGATGCATTTTAGTCTGGTAACTGCTGATCAATAACATGTCTAACCTGTTTATTTGCTGACAAACAAAGCTTCAGTCTGATCTGAGCTCATTTTAAACATCGATAATCAATAATCAGGTTTATTTACCATCGCTGCTGTGTCCGCTGCTGTCGGGGCGTCGGGCGCGCGCACAGCTGCCGCCAATTAACCTTAATGAGCTGATCAGCGTCATCAGACTCCTCCGCTGCTGCGGAGACAGAAAATAGTCCCGACAGCGGCGGAGGAATATCAGCCTCATCACAGTCAGAAGCAGGAAGACACGTGATCTAATCGATCAACACACAGTTACATCTTTACACAACAACAAACACGTCTGTTTATCTTTATTATTGATCAGTTCAGTAATAAATAAAAATAAATAAAACTGATGTTTGTGATCGGAACAAACATCTGAGTCAATAATAATAATAATAATAATAATAATAATAATAATAATAATACTTACTGCAGTATTTACAGTAACGTCCATACGGTGACGTATGCTCTACGTCACAGCTGGGGCTGATGGGAAGTGGATCGTCCAGCTGGCGGCGCTGTCGGCCAACAGTCAGCTGATCATCTTCACTGTTGACTCGTTTCAGCAGTTTAAACGATCATTTTATTAGTTTATGGAACATTTCTCCTCTTCACATGAAGATGATGAAGAATTTAAAGTTGAGGTTTGAAATAATAAATAATAAATAATAAATAATAAATAAATAATCATTGTCCTGTAAACACTTTGCTGCTCTGAAATGTTCAACCTTCATTTGTTTGTTTAATTAAAGGTTTTAAATAAATAAACATTTTAATCTGAGTTTATTTTGATTTATTGGGATAAATTAACAAAGTTTTTTTTATTGCATTTAACGAGTTTTTAAGAGGTTTTAATTAATTTGAGCGTCATTAAGGTTTAAATTAAATGATAAATAAATGAATGATAATATTTGATTTGAGGTTAATAATCAATAAGTAATAATCATTGATTAAAGGACTTTTAATGGATTGTTAATTAATATAACAATATATATATATATATATATATATATATATATATATATATATATATATATAAAACAATGTTTTTAATCAGATTTTCTTCACTTCAGCAGATTTTAGGCATAAAACTTTTTAAAATGATCCAAAAAAAACCTTTTAATTTATTTTTTATATTTTATTAATTTATTCATAATTAATCCTGAAATTTAACCTTCATGTTGTTTAAAATTTAAAATAAACCTTAAAACTCATTAAAACATTATATTTCAGTCCATTGATTAATGTATTAGTGATCAGTTTTTTATTAATGATCCCTTTTGAAATGACGTCATCATCAGTGGGTCAGTTAAGGTGATCCGCGAGTCCGATGACGTCACATCAGACGGACAGAAAGGTAGGTGAGAAACAGGTGAGCTTCACTCCTCTAATTGATGACTAATGAGTTGTTTGTTTTGGGAGAAACAATGAAGTGTTTACACAACACACACACACACACACACACACACACACACACACACACACACACACACACACACACACACACACACACACACACACACTGAATCAGCAGCTTTGTGTAGCTGAAGCTGAAACATGAAGAAGAAAGACTTTGTGTCCAATCAGCTGCTGATCAATAATAACTGACAAATATGTTTTTATTAAAAACTTAGAAATAAACATATTAATCAATTAACCATCAACGATCCTTCACTGCAGTAAAAGTACATAAGTATTATGAGCATGATGTAGTTAAAGTATTGCAGTAAAAGTACATAAGTATTATGAGCATGATGTAGTTAAAGTATTGCAGTAAAAGTACATAAGTATTATGAGCATGATGTAGTTAAAGTATTGCAGTAAAAGTACATAGGTATTATGAGCATGATGTAGTTAAAGTATTGCAGTAAAAGTACATAAGTATTATGAGCTTGATGTAGTTAAAGTATTGCAGTAAAAGTACATAAGTATTATGAGCTTGATGTAGTTAAAGTACTGCAGTAAAAGTACATAAGTATTATGAGCTTGATGTAGTTAAAGTACTGCAGTAAAAGTACATAAGTATTATGAGCTTGATGTAGTTAAAGTATTGCAGTAAAAGTACATAAGTATTATGAGCTTGATGTAGTTAAAGTATTGCAGTAAAAGTACATAAGTATTATGAGCTTGATGTAGTTAAAGTATTGCAGTAAAAGTACATAAGTATTATGAGCTTGATGTAGTTAAAGTATTGCAGTAAAAGTACATAAGTATTATGAGCTTGATGTAGTTAAAGTATTGCAGTAAAAGTACATAAGTATTATGAGCTTGATGTAGTTAAAGTATTGCAGTAAAAGTACATAAGTATTATGAGCTTGATGTAGTTAAAGTATTGCAGTAAAAGTAGTGGTTTGGTCCCTCTGACTGATATATTATTATATATGACATCATTAGATTATTAATAGTGAAGCATCAGTGTTAGAGCAGCATGTTACTGTTGTAGCTGCTGGAGGTGGAGCTAGTTTACACTACTTTATATACAGTTAGCTAGTTTAGTCCAGTGGTTCCCAACCTAGGGGTCGGGCCCCTCCAAAGGGTCAGCAGATAAATCTGAGGGGTGGTGAGATGATTAATGGGAGAGGAAAGAAGAAAAAACAAAGTTCTGATACACAAATCTGTTTTCAGTTTTTGGACTTTTTCTCTAATCTTTGATTTTTGCTGAAATATTGGATCATTTGAACATTTATTGAAATGAAAGCATGTGAGAAGTTTAGAGGGAAAAATCACTATTTGGTGGAGCTGTTAACAACTCATAGACATGTGAAATGTGACCCCGACTACACACTGCTTTTTGTAAGACGTCAGAAGCCAAAAAGGTTGGAAACCACTGGTTTCATCTTTAACAATGTGTTGTATTTTAAAAGCTTGTTATATTATCCATTGTGTCAAATCTTCATCTGAAAAGTAACTAAAGCTGTCAAATAAATGTAGTGGAGTAGAAAGTACAATATTTCCCTCTGAAATGTAGAGAGTTCAGCTCTCCGTCAGAGACCTCCCCCTCCCTCTACCTGCGGGCTCGCGCTCTCTCACCTGTTCTTCTTTCACTTCTCACCTGAGACTCAGCGGAGCTGCACGCGCTGTCGGGACGAGCCGCGCGGGTTTTATTGATCTGTTTCCGGTTGCTTTAAAGAAGACTTTGTTTGTGGACTGTGGAGGTTAAAGGTCATCTGAAGGACCAGCAGGATGTCCCGTGCGGAGGAGCGCGAGGACCCGGACTGTGTTTGTTCTGTCGGGATGAAGTTAACGTGGGACATCAACGACCCCAAACTACCGCAGGTAACAAGCACCTGATCAATAACTGACTAATAACTGATCCATAACTGATCCATAACTGTCAACACACATGAAGACAAACATTCAGTTGAAACTGAAGCTGATCTGAGTTTTAATCAGCTCGTGAGAGTCACGTGCTGCCAGAAACAATCAATGAACTTCTGATTCTGTTCATAAATAAAGTTTAAATATTGATCAATAGTTTATAGATCAAATATAATATATAATTATATTATATTATATTATAATTCACAGGTTTAAACATGTTTTTATTATTATAAACAATAACAGACTGAGCCTGGTCAATAATAATAATAATAATAAATATTTCCTGTAAACAGTTAATATGCGACATGTTGTGATTTTCTCTCTGTTTCATATTTTATATAAAAATCATTTGACTGGAGAAACATAAAGAGGAAACGTTAGTAATCAATATATCTGTAAAGTCACAGAATGATCAGAACTGATCAATAATCGATTGATTCTTTCAGGATTATTACAGAAATGTTTCAATATTCTTTTCTGCTCTAGAAAACAAACCAAATATCAATAATCAGGTTTGTGTAATAATGTTAATATGAAATAAAGTCATTTATCAATAACTGATCAGTTCAATAAATCAATCAATCACTGTCTTTAAAGTCTTTAACATTTTATTTATTTATTCATTTAATTTTCTGGACTGAAAATCACAAAATATAAAAACAAACTGTTTATGTTTTAATTAAGAAAATAACAAAATGTCACATTTGATTGATTGATTGGCTGATTGATTATTGATCTTCTCACTTTATTTTCTGTATTTCTTTCTTAAAAACTTTCTATAAATTAAATACGTTTTATTTGAATTTATCACGTTTTTTGTCTCAAAGTTATTAAACTGATTTAATATTAAAGTATAAATATAAATCAGTCCTGCTTATTGATCATATTGATCATATTAATGTTATTAGAAAGATTTAGATGTTTGTTTTCTGACGTCAGTAAATAATAAATAATGACGTTTAAATCCTGATATTTAATATAAATATAAATATTTAATTACATTTAAACATTAAACTGAACAAACATTTAATCAGCTGATAAAAATGTTCAGTTTTATAATAATTATCAATAAATATTCAAGCAAACAATTAAATATATTAAATAAATACAATTATGAAGGTTGTGTGTGTGTGTGTGTGTATCTGTGTGTGTATGTGTGTGTGTGTGTGTGTGTGTGTGTGTGTGTGTATGTGTGTTTGTGTGTGTGTGTTTGTGTGTGTGTGTATGTGTATGTGTGTGTGTGTATTTGTGTGTGAGAGTGTGTGTGTGTATGTGTGTGTGTGTATGTGTGTGTGTGTGTGAGAGAGTGTGTGTGTGTGTGTGTGTGAACGAGCTGACTCGACTCTTTAGTTTCTTGTTGCTCAAACAGTAAAAACCAGTTTTTTATATTTTTGTTTTTAGTGAAACCAAAACATCAAACACACACACTCTCTCTCTCACACACACTCACACACACACTCACACACTCTCTCTCTCTCACACACTCACACACACTTACACACACACACACTCGTTTTTGTAAACGTGAACATTAATATAATAATTGTGAGTTTTTATGTAACTTCACAACAATGAGAATATGAACCAGCTGATTTCATGAGAAAATATAAAATATAATATAATAAATATAAATATAATATATATAAAATAATAAAAACATCAAACTGTAATTATGGTCCAGACTTCATATTTATTGAAGTAAAGTTTATCAGTCAGGAGACTAAAATCTAAATAAAAATGTATTTAAAGTTGATCTGAAGCTAATATGAAGCTTCAGCGTCCAAACGAGTCAAATCAAGTAGATATCTTTCAACGTTACAGTCTTTTTAGTGCCAAAGTTCCTCTTTTTGTTACTATACTTCCACCTGCAGCTCAACAGGGAAACACTGTCTGAGGAAACACAAAGAGGGAATTTGATGCTAAAAAGACTGTAAATGTGTCAGATATCCACTTGATATGACTAACTCAGACTGCTGAAGCTGAATAGAAGCTTCACACAGACTTTAAATGACTGTGTGGACACACTGTGGATTTTATCCTCCATCACTTCCATTGAAAGCACATTTGAAGGATCTTTAATATCCAGTATGAACAGGAGGAATGATTACAGACACCTGACTGCTGGTTTAACACACACTGGGAACACTGGGAACACTGGGAACTTGTCCTTTTTTACAACTTTCTTCACTTACACATGTTTGTGTTTCTTCGTCAGTGTGATGTCAGAGAGCGGCAGAGTAGATCAGAAACTCTGTTTTCTGTCTAAATTAAATTAAATTAAATTATGTGTGTGTGTGTGTAATATATTATAATATATTATGATATATTATAATATATTATATAATACTAGATAATATATTATAATATATATATATTATAATATATTATGATATATTATAATATATATATATATTATATAATAAGGTTTATTTTGGACTTTTAACTAAAATCAAAACATCTCGACAGCTGACGGAGCTTCATTACAAACATTCTGATACTGAATCACACGAACATCTGAAATACAGAACAGAAGCAAAATACACCAGCTGTGTGTGTGTGTGTGTGTGTGTTACTATGTGTGTGTGTGTTACTATGTGTGTGTGTGTGTGTGTGTGTTACTATGTGTGTGTGTGTTACTATGTGTGTGTGTGTGTATGTATGTGTGTGTGTGTGTTACTCTGTGTGTGTGTGTGTGTGTGTGTGTATATGTGTGTGTATGTATGTGTGTGTGTGTGTGTGTGTAGTGTGTGTGTGTGTGTATGTATGTATGTGTGTGTGTGTGTGTGTGTGTGTGTGTATGTATGTATGTGTGTGTGTGTGTGTGTGTGTATGTGTGTGTTTGTTATGTTTCATTAAAGCTCCAGTTTAGAGGAGCAGAAACAGCGGCCCTCAGGACCTACAGGAGCCACAGCTTTCGCACCGTTTACTGCTGCTGAACATGAACGCAAACCAGACGCAACAGCTTCCTGTCAACGAGTCACATCATTACATATAACCTGATCAGGATCAATAATATGTCCTGTCAGTTACATATAACCTGATCAGGATCAATAATATGTCTTGTCAATTGCATATAACCTGATCAGGATCAATAATATGTCCTGTCAGTTACATATAACCCGATCAGGATCAATAATATGTCCTGTCAGTTACATATAACCCGATCAGGATCAATAATATGATCAATAATGTAATATGAATATTTAATCTGCTGCTGAGCAACAAACAAACATTTGCAGTCGGATAATAAACGTTTAAATCTGATTATTTCAGTTCTGCACAAACTAACCATAAAAACCACTGAAAGCTCTGGGAGAAAAACCCGTAAGTGGCTCTTGAGTTGCCATGGTGACGAACAGCTGAACTCAGTCAGTCTGTATTATTTAGATCTGAAGAGTTGATCAATCATCAATAATAACCAGCGGATTAACAGTTAATACATGTTTATAATGTAGTTATAAGCAGATAAAAGGACGTTTAACTGTTGATTGTTTTATTGATTTAAAGGTCGATTAAAGTGAACATCTCAACGTCTTCTGTCTCTTATATAAAACTCATTTCACTGGAGAAACATAAAGAGGAAACATTTGTAATCAACATATCTGTGAAGTCATAGAATGATCAGAGCTGATCAATAATCAAACCTGATTCTTGCAGGATTATTACAGAAATGTTTCTTTTCTGCTTGTTAGAAAACAATAATCACACAGGAGACACATTTATTCAATAACTGATCAGTTCAATAAATCAATCAGATGTGAAGTGTTTGAAGTGTTTATTAATGTTCAGTATTGATTATAATCTGATTATCTGAGGTTTTTAGCAAACACTTTCTGACACTTTTACTCTGAAACATCAACGAGAAGATGAATCATTTCATTAAATGTCTGCAGGACACGAAGCAGTTCGACCCGTTCCAGGAGTGGACCGACGGCTACGTCCGCTACATCTACAGCGGTGAGTCACATGGTTACAGATGTTTCTGATTGGTTCCCTGCAGGGATCAATACTGAGTCCACATGTTCAAACTCTTCACACAGAAAACATTCAGTGACTGCAGCCTTCAAACACAAACAAGCAACAAAACACTTGACATGTTTACATCCTCACTTCCAAACTCTTCAGTTTATGTTCAAACACTAACATGTATTCATACTGAAATACATCGATATTCAACCAAAACACAAGACCAAAGCTTCCTGCTGCGTTTCTATGACTCGTTCCTGTAGATACACTGTAGTATGTTCTATAGAGAGCTACACATCTGACTGTATTTACACTATATACACATTTATACACTATCAACCATTAAACTACATAAACACAATATACACATTTATACACTATCAACCATTAAACTACATAAACACAATATACACATTTATACACGATCAACTATTAAACTACATAAACACAATAAAACAGTGATGTAATTAAAGCTGCAAGCAGCGTTGGTCGGGACCTCGCACTCTGGCCCGTCGGGATCAGATCATTTTGCTTTTTAAAAATGAGGGATATTTCTTATAAGTGTGGTGTGCTTTTATTTTGAAAGTTTGATTGACATGTGTACTGTCAGGTGTGTAGAGACAATAAGTAACTGCAGCTGGACACAGAAAAATACTCATATATTTGAATGGAGAGCGTGAACGAACACACAGCTTTTTGAACATTTACTGCTTCCACATAGTTTTAGATACAAACTTCATTTGAACTTTAAATGAGTCACGAGACTTTGACCTACAAATCTTGAATTTACATGTTTTTTCTATCTTTTATTGTTTTTGAGATATTAGAGTGTGAGTTTAAAGTCTTTTCTTGCTCCTCCTGTGATTTTATAATGAGTGTGTATTGCGGAATGTTTCACAGCACTGAGGGAGTGACATCACCAGGAGCAGTTGGAGAGGAGGATTTTAGAGTACGCTTCTTGTGAAATATCCTCATAAATCCCATGACTTTGGCCAAATCTTACATCAAAAATCATATTTTAGTAGGAAATTTTGTTGCGATTCCATTGATACAGGTTTGAAAGTGGTCAGACTTATAGTTTAGATGTCAGAAGCCTCTGTTTGACACAAAGTCCATGCCCATAGATTGCCTCCCCATTGGTTTACATTGTAAGGGTGATGTGGCACTGCAACTTTCAGGGCTTATTAAATCCAAACCATTCGAGTTATTACAAAGTTTTTAACAACTTCTTTTTAGCACAGTGTCATAAGTCAGGTATTAAAGTTTGAAGCCGATACCATTAACGCCCTCGGAGGAGAAAACGTTTGTTAGGGGTCCAAAATCGGAGCAAAGTCTTACATTGAAAGGCTGATTGTGGACTTCCTGTTGGATTTAGGTCAGGGGTGTCAGTGTATGATTTGTAGGTCTTGATGAGACAAATAATTGAGTTTTGGTTTGAACTCTCTACGACATTCCTACGGGCCGTGGTGGCCATTTTAGTTACATAGGTGGCGCTAGAGAGCACATTTTGGCACTTTAGGGGTTAATTTTTACATTTTATCAAATATTTCACCAGACCTGATGTGCGTGCCAAATTTGGTGAGTTTTTGAGCATGTTTAGGGGGTCAAAGTTAGGGTTTAAGTGGCATAATAATAAAGAAAGAAAGAAAGAAAGAAAGAAAGAAAGAAAGGAACACACAAAAAACAACAGGGTCCTCACCCTTAGGCGGTTTTACAGTAGTCCTCTGCCTTTTGGGCTCAGTCCCTAATAAAGATCCTCATGTGCTGCCTGTTGTTGTGTTTTTATCTCAGTGTGTCTGATTGACACATGTGTTGTTGTGTTTGTGTGTAAAATGAATCAGTTTGTTGGTAAAGTTCAACATGTGACTCAGAGTTGAACTGAGCAGAGAATCAATTGGAAAATATCCAAGCACAATGTAATCTGATGATTTTATGTCATATATGGTGTAATTGTTCTATGATGTTGTCTTGGTGCAGCTGAGGATAAGAACGCTCAGAGACACCTCTCCGGCTGGGCCATGAGGAACACCAACAACCACAACTGTCAGATCCTGAAGAAGTCGTGTCTGGGTGTGGTGGTGTGTTCTCGAGGCTGCTCGCTGCCTGACGGCTCCAGACTGCAGCTCCGCCCCGCCATCTGCGACAAGGCCCGGCAGAAACAGCAGAGTAAGAACCAGAGCCAGAACCAGAACCAGAACCAGACTGTGTCCAGGGTCCTGGACTACAAAGTCAGATTAGTAGCTCAGGTTTTCAGATATCATGAAGCTGGTTCGCTTTTAACCAGGATACATCACCATGGTAACTGATGAACAGCTTAAGTTCAGAGGAGCAACACCCCGACCACTGACCAATCAGATCACTGGAAATAAAGCGTCATCCTTCCTACAGGATCCCGACATGGACAAAAGTCCTGAGTTACAATAAAGTGACTTTTAAAAGAGATCAATATATATTTTTATAGATCAGTAGAAACATTTTATTTTCCCATGTTTCTGGTTTTAAATCAGAGCTTCTAACAAACGGAGATCGTTTACGACACTAAACACATATTTTAATAGTTTAATAGTGATTTTACTCTCTGATTCATGGCTGCAGTCAGAATAACATCAGACAACTGCAGATAAACACCAGAGATCAATAATCCTCACTGTTAATTGGCTCCATGATTATAAATCATCAGTCATTAAATACTTTTACACTCTTTGCTTCAGCAGCAGAAACAGTCTGACGTTACTTTAAGTTTGTTATGTGACATATTCAGATGGTTTCTAAACAGTAAAAATACTCCCTCTATACTTCAGTCATATAGAATAATTCCTACATGGATTTTATTTATTTATGATTTCTAGTGTTTGTTGTATGATTACAGGCTCGTTTACATTTCACTTGGTTGAATCTGCAGATTCTTGGTTTCACTGTTTCATCTCATCTCATATGAAGAACTTCATTCATGGTTCTGATGACGTCGCTCGTAATTAACGACCCGCCTCTTTCACATGAATGCACTTGTAGCTGTTAAACCAGAGTTACTGAGCTGGTTGGTAATAGCTTCATAGTTCTGGTTCTGGACGGACAATGTGAGGCTCAGTGAAGCCAGATAACCAAACAGAGTCAGACTTAGTTGAACTTGTGTGGTATTTCGGGTCCCAGGTGTGGTCGTCCTCACCTGTCTGGATTCTGTGTTTCAGAGAAGCTGTGTCCGAGCTGTAACGGCGGTCTGGAGCTGCTGCCGTGTCGTGGCCACAGCGGGTACCCCGTCACCAACTTCTGGAGGGTCGATGGGAAGGCCATCTTCTTCCAGGTGACACCCCCACCCCCTCCGCCCCATAGACCAGTCTCTACTGGTCTAAACCTGTTGCTGATCTTGTTTATGGTGTTATTCACATGAGTATTTACTGTTGTTGTTTGTTGTTGTGGTCTTCCAGGCTAAAGGGGTCCACGATCATCCCAGACCAGAGTCCAAGTCTGAGACTGAAGCCAGAAGAAGTTCTGTGAAGAGACGAGTCAGCTCGCCACCGTTCCCTCCCAAGAGACGACTCATCGAAACACAGGTGGACAACAACAACTACAAACACAACAACTACAAACACAACTACAAACACAACTACAAACACAACTACAAACACAACAACTACAAACACAACTACAAACACAACAACTACAAACACAACTACAAACACAACAACTACAAACACAACTACAAACACAACTACAAACACAACTACAAACACAACAACTACAAACACAACTACAAACACAACAACTACAAACACAACTACAAACACAACAACTACAAACACAACTACAAACACAACAACTACAAACACAACTACAAACACAACTACAAACACAACAACTACAAACACAACTACAAACACAACTACAAACACAACTACAAACACAACAAGTACAAACACAACTACAAACACAACTACAAACACAACTACAAACACAACAACTACAAACACAACTACAAACACAACTACAAACACAACAACTACAAACACAACTACAAACACAACAACTACAAACACAACTACAAACACAACTACAAACACAACAACTACAAACACAACTACAAACACAACTACAAACACAACTACAAACACAACAACTACAAACACAACTACAAACACAACTACAAACACAACTACAAACACAACTACAAACACAACAACTACAAACACAACTACAAACACAACAACTACAAACACAACAACTACAAACACAACTACAAACACAACTACAAACACAACAACTACAAACACAACAACTACAAACACAACTACAAACACAACTACAAACACAACAACTACGAACTGTTCAATCAGTGCATCAATCACATCATGAGTGATGGAGATAATTATTCATTGATCTTATGTGTCTGAAGCTTCATACAGATTTAAACTGAGATTACAGATTATGTGCCACAAACATTTCAGGTGATTGATCTGCTCTGATAACCAGCAGGTGATTGATCGATGTGATCAGAGTATCAGAGTTATAACAGAAGAACATGAGCGGTTTGATTCTGAGCTGAGGATGAATTCACGCTGTGGAATATCTGAATGTGAGAAAGAAACGACTGATGCACATAAAAGCAGTAATGTTGTTAAAGAAAGTCCTGAGTCACAAACTAACATCCAAACTAACAGTAAAGCTCCACTAATGTACGATCAATACAAGCTTTGATACGACTGAATGAACGAGGACATGAAACTCTGTAAGAGACAGCGAGAAACTCAGAAGACCTGTGAGCGAGCAGGTTAACTTCACAGTTACCATGGTGACTGACCCAGAGTTTAAGTTACCATGGCAACTGACCCAGAGTTTAAGTTACCTCTTTCTGGAACTGAAAACTCAGAGTTTCCTTCATCTCGGGGTTAAACTCAGACTTTGCACTAAACCAGCTTTCTGGAACAGATCATTAATGTTTTTTGTTTATTGTTTGTTTGTTTACTTCAGGCTCTGGGCCCCGCCCTGCTCTCCTGCGTCGAGCCGGCAGACCGGATCTCTTTCATTGAGCCGAACTTCCCGCAGCATTACCCAGCATTCCAGAGCCCAGACCCCTACTACAACCCCCACAATCCACTAGGGGAGGCCCCGCCCACACTGCAGAAACCAGCCAATCCCAGGCTCTACATGGGCCGGCCCGGCTACGAGTTCCAAGGATACCTGACCTCGCCGTCGTATCCTGTGACCTCTGACCTCTGTGACCCCAGGTCAGCCTCCAACACTCCAGACCAGATCCCGTAATGTAAACCACATACTGACAGTGTAAACAGGTCTAATCCATGTCTTGTTTGTATGCAGGGTGGCTCCAGTCCTCGGCCCCTCTTCTTCCTCCTCTTCGGCGTCAGTTCCTCTCTCCTCCTCCTCCTCTTCCTCATTTGACCCCCAGACGAAGCCTCCTCCGGGCTGGAAGGAGCTGCTGAAGAGCTCCGCCCCCTACGGTGACAACCACCACTACTACAGCACTGAGTATCCCTGCCGTTACCCCAGCAACGCCCCAGGGTCCCCCGCAGCACTGCAGACCATTATCACTACAACAACCAAGGTGAGTAGAGTTCATCAGGACTGTCCAACTGGACTAATCACATGACCGAGGTCTGCGAGCCAATGAGAACAGAGTAGAGTAGTGAGCAGCATCATCTCTTTAAATGCAGTTTATAGTTTCTGCATCTATGTGGTCACAAGAGTACATTTGGTCCAAACATGTTTGAACACCTGATGTTGTATAAACAGAACTGTGTGCAGACTCCAGGAGGGAGGTGGGAAAACTGTGACACTCCTCCCACCTGGGACCCCGGCTCTCTTCTTATTGGCTGGCAGACGTGAGGTCCCCTCATGTACAGCCTGCAGTTGGTCCCTTTGGATGGTAAATCTGCTTCTGTTATCGTTGTAAACTAAATATGTGCTACAGTAGAAACTTGGTACGTGTAGCAACAGTAACTAAGGGTGGTGTAACTGTATAATGTATATTCATCCCGAACTGTTTGGTATAGGATGTTTGTTTCGGTTCACTCCATGAGCCAGTCAAAATAGTTTCATAATTTCATAACTTGCACCGACAGGCAGAACAATAATTCTAGAGCACAAGTTTCACCCAGAACATTTTCACAGGGCACCACTTAGCTGTAGTGTGCTCATGGATGTATGCTAGCCAGCTTAGCCAAGTTACCCTGGTTACCCTGGTTACCTAAGCCCCCAGGAAGTGTGCTGGGCTTTAAGGCCAATTTGTCATAGTGGGCAAACTGTGTAATTACAAATTCTGGGTCCAACAGGGTTCCAAAAAGCATTTTTCAATAATGTGAAAAGCAGCAGCTGTAAAACAGTGGATTAAGTTTTTTGAGCAACACAACCTGCGAAATGACTTGTTTCAACATCAGAATTTGATTGATTCAGTCTGATAACATTAAGAAAGTCTAAAAGAGTTGCACGATTAAATTATTTTATCCCCATTCAAGTTAGCAGACAGTCAACTGGGAGTTAGCCTTAGTTTACACGTTGCTTTTTTTAGTTGCTTTTTTGGCTTCAAGCACCACTGAGCAGCTTTCATAGGAATGAATGGGGCCCCGCCTCCCATGCTGTATCCAGTTCTTCTTAATACATCCATGTGGTTACCTTGGTTACCCTGGTTACCCTGCTCATGTAGTGTTGCTGCCATCAGAATGACAAACAAGAGCTGGACAATCATCCCATGACACTGGCCGAGTGCAACACTATTATTAAAATATACTCCGTTTTCCCCCTCCCTCTCTGTGACGGTGGTCTCCCTCCCCTCTCTGTAACGGTTGACCCCTCCCCTCTCTGGGATGGTGGACCCTTCCCCTCTATGTGACGGTGGTCTCCCTCCCCTCTATGTGACGGTCAACCCCTTCCCTCTCTGTGACGGTCAACCCCTTCCCTCTACGTGACGGTCAACCCCTTCCCTCTCTGTGAACGTTGACCCCTCCCCTCTCTGTGATGGTGGTCTCCCTCCCCTCTCTGTGACAGTCAACCCCTTCCCTCTCTGTGAACGTTGACCCCTCCCCTCTCTATGACGGTGGTCTCCCTCCCCTCTCTGTGACAGTCAACCCCTTCCCTCTCTGTGAACGTTGACCCCTCCCCTCTCTGTGACGGTGGTCTCCCTCCCCTCTATGTGACGGTCGACCCCTCCCCTCTCTGTGACGGTCCATCCCTCCCCTCTCTATGTGACGGTGGTCTCCCTCCCCTCTCTGTGACAGTCAACCCCTTCCCTCTCTGTGAACGTTGACCCCTCCCCTCTCTATGACGGTGGTCTCCCTCCCCTCTCTGTGACGGTCCATCCCTCCCCTCTCTATGTGACGGTGGTCTCCCTCCCCTCTCTGTGACAGTCAACCCCTTCCCTCTCTGTGAACGTTGACCCCTCCCCTCTCTATGTGACGGTGGTCTCCCTCCCCTCTCTATGTGACGGTCAACCCCTTCCCTCTCTGTAACGGTTGACCCCTCCCCTCTCTGGGATGGTGGACCCTTCCCCTCTATGTGACGGTGGTCTCCCTTCCCTCTCTGTGACGGTCAACCCCTTCCCTCTATGTGACGGTCAACCCCTTCCCTCTCTGTGAACGTTGACCCCTCCCCTCTCTGTGACGGTGGTCTCCCTCCCCTCTATGTGACGGTCGACCCCTCCCCTCTCTGTGACGGTGGTCTCCCTCCCCTCTCTGTGACAGTCAACCCCTTCCCTCTCTGTGAACGTTGACCCCTCCCCTCTCTATGACGGTGGTCTCCCTCCCCTCTCTGTGACGGTCCATCCCTCCCCTCTCTATGTGACGGTGGTCTCCCTCCCCTCTCTGTGACAGTCAACCCCTTCCCTCTCTGTGAACGTTGACCCCTCCCCTCTCTATGACGGTGGTCTCCCTCCCCTCTCTGTGACGGTCCATCCCTCCCCTCTCTGTGACAGTCAACCCCTTCCCTCTCTGTGAACGTTGACCCCTCCCCTCTCTATGTGACGGTGGTCTCCCTCCCCTCTCTGTGACAGTCAACCCCTTCCCTCTCTGTGAACGTTGACCCCTCCCCTCTCTATGTGACGGTGGTCTCCCTCCCCTCTCTATGTGACGGTGGTCTCCCTCCCCTCTCTGTGACGGTCAACCCCTTCCCTCTCTGTGACGGTCCATCCCTCCCCTCTCTATGACGGTGGTCTCCCTCCCCTCTCTGTGACGGTCAACCCCTTCCCTCTCTGTGATGGTCAACCCCTTCCCTCTCTGTGAACGTTGACCCCTCCCCTCTCTATGACGGTGGTCTCCCTCCCCTCTCTGTGATGGTCGATCCCCTCTTTGTTTTTTCTGCTCTACTGGAAACGTACAAAGCAGTATTTTGTATTTTGTGTACCGTTACACCGCTATGAATTGGGGGGGTGGAAGTTAACCCATTCTATCTCTGTCACATTAACAGCAGCACTGATCCTCCTCCTCAGGTCTCCTACCAGCCCTGTCCTAAACCTCCAGCGGCACTCCCCTCCTACCAGTCGTGTCCCAAACCTCCAGCCGGCCTCCCAGCCTACCAGCCCTGCGCTCCTCCCAAACCTCCAGGCCTCCCCGGCTGCTCCTCCCTGCTGGACGATGCCTCCTCCTCCTCATACTCCACGGAGGTGAAGGTGACGGAGGAGTCAGGTGGTGTCATCAAGTCTCTGTCTTTTCAGCCTGAACCTCTGCAGACCAAAACAGAGCGAAGCGACGGCTACGACTACCGCTACACCTACCCCAACACGTATCGCTATGACGACTACTGATGCAGCACTACCTCTGCCACCATTTCTGCAACTGCTGTTACCACGACTACTGCCGCTGCCAAAATCAGATACTGTATCTCCCCTCGCACAAGAACTTCTGAATGCTAACTGCAACATAAGTACAGCTGCGACTGGACGGTTCAGGAGTTGAGAGGATGCTGATCATCGGGACAAAACCCAAACTGAACCAGAACTTTTCACTGAGTTCACATCCCCTGCACTCCTCTAGGGACCCTTCAGGAACAAAAAGTCAAAACTTTGTACACCAGATGTCTCAAGTATCAAATCAAATCAAATTTTCAAACACAGATCTCAAAAAGCAGGATTCTCAACACAAGGTCCACTTACTTTCTGTTTCCAGAGCTATCAACCACATCTCGTGGGTCTTTTTCAGCGAGCAGAGATAGAGTCACTGAGATGGTTCAGTTTGTCGTCATATGACTGAAGAATTTCAGTCATGTGATAACAGGCGGTCGAAGAATGATAACAAAATTGAACCGCCCCCGCTGACCACATGGCAACTTTGTCTGCTCAGGAAGGCCATGAGATGTGGTTGAAAGCTGCAGAAACAAGAAAGTTGGATCTTGTGATGAAAATTTTTGGCCAAATTGCTGAATGAAGCTTGAAGCCCAGGATTCTGTTATTTAGAGATCATTAGAGCTGCAATGATTAGTCTATTAATTGATTAGTTGCCGACTATTAAATCAATTGCCAACTATTTTAAAAATTGATAAATTGTTTTGAGTCACTTTTTAAGAAAAAAAGCTCTAAATTCTCTGATTTCAGCTTCTTAAATGTGAGTGTTTTTTGGTTTCTTTAATCTCTGTGACAGTAAACTGAATATCTTTGAGTTGTAAAACAAGACAAGGACGTCATCTTGGACTGAAGAGAACACTGATCCACATTTTCACCATTTTCTGACATTTTATGGCCCAAACAACTAATCAGTTAATCCAGAAAATAATCTACAGATTAATCAATAATGAAAATAATCATTAGTTGCGGCCCTAGAGATCATGTTAAGCCATAAATGACCTCAGAGAGAACAGGTTTATATGAGAGACACGTCGTTATTTCTCATTTCTCCTGTTTTATATTTGATCATATTTCAGTTAGAAGCCTCCCTGTTTTCTGATCACATTCAGTATAATGTTCATTTCTGCTTCTACTTTGCAGTTTTTTTGATTGCTTGTAAAGTTACCGTCAGTTAAATTGTTAAACACTTCCTGTAAATGTTTCAGCAACACATCAATTTCCATCTTTGCATCAACTTCAACCTTCAACCAGTAAATATGGATGAAATGTTTTCTTAATAGTGGAAAAAAACAGCAAAGTAGAACCGTCTGCAGCTCTTTAATGAATGAGAACATTATTGTTGTTACCCAGAGAAAGTGTTATAGCACAGGTGAGCATGACATGACTCTGTTGTCGGATTTTATACTGAATTAATCCTGTGACACATTATAGTACATAAATAGTACGTAAATACACTGCCCTCAATGTTTTGACCGGGGCCTTTATTTAAGAATTTACAGTATTTGATTAAAGATCACTAATTGTTTTTGTCACCTAAAATCTGAGATTGAATGTTTGCAGCTTTTTCAGTGAACACTGGACACTTGTGACAGATACTGAACTGTTCTTAACTAAATTAGCCACAAATAAATTAAAACTACTAAATATTTGATCAATGTCCCTGCTTTGAGAAATGATAAAGAGCCTGTGGGAGTTATCAGCATGGATATTTCTGTCATTTGTGTTATTTATTGAATCAGTTGTGTTCTGATTGGACGACTAAAGTACGAACTGGACTGGAAGAACAAACTAAATGATGATATTGACTGAAGCGATCTGTGAGACGTTTAAATGTTTCACATTAAAGAAACTGTTGTACAGACTTCTTGTTTTCTGTTTGATTTCCTGTCACATTAGAAGCTTCTGGAGTTGTTGCATTTGTGTCAGGCTGAACTTGTCCTGGATCGTTGTTCTGAAACATCTGATTGTAAATTTCCCAACATGTTGGACTGTTAGCCTGCGATCTAACCTGAAAGCTACGTAACGTTAGCTTCTAACTAACAAATCTGAGTTACTCAATAACCAAAGTTTTTATTTGGGAAATAATTAAAAGTTTTGAGGAGCTAGAGTGGAGCTGTGAACAGGTTTATATTCTAACACCAGTTTACATTATTTAATCTGCGTTTCTGATGAATTACATTTTGTTTGTCATTTTGGCGACTGGTAAGAATACTACAATACCCATAAGCCTCCTGCTTTTCTATGGAGAAGAAGCCAGTCAGAGGTGAGAATCAGAGTTAAATTAATTCAAAACGCTTCATAAAATCCGTTTTTTCAACATCGTAATCTTTAGCTTCTGCTCGTGACCAAGCTCTGTGATTGGTTGTTTCTTGCTGAAATGCACCTTGGGAGTCGTAGTTAAGTTCTACCCTGAAATCTTTATGTTCTTGTAGCTTCAATTTTTTACTAAAGAACCAGATATTTTCTAACTCAGTTGTTCATCTGTTGTTGTGATGATTCAACAGAAGAGTTTCATGTTGATCCAAACTGTAGAAGAGAGAACTGAGAGTCTCTGACAGCCTGAGAGAAACATTATTGTTGATGACGGCATAAAGCAATCTCCACTTTACTGCTGCTGTTATAATCATGATAATAGTTATGTCATATAATAATAGTTATCAGGCTGGTTTACTGTTATAATCAGTTCATTTTTATGGCATGTATGTAAGAAAATAAATACTTATATGTGAAATTTAATCCACATAAAATACAAGAAGCTATTTTCAAATTGTGCTCTTTAAGTTTTCCTCAGCAAAATCCTGAAGGTCATAGGTCAGGTCCATGTAGAGTTACTGACCACAGTGTGCAGATTATTATTACTCAGCATCTGCAAAAACTGTATGAACGTGTCTGCTGATGATTACCTGGAAAATGATTCGAGCTGTAAAGAAAAGCTGAGACATCTGAAGCTTCCCAACATCATCTTTACGTGTGTAAGGAAGCTCCTGTAAATTCAGATGCTGGTTTATGAAGCCTGAATGGTTTAAAGTATCTGTTATCATTCCTCCTGTTCATACTGACCATTAGAAGATCCCTTCATAATGACCTTACAATGGAAGTGATGGAGGACTAAATCCACAGTCCTCCTTCTTTGCTAAAATGTATTTTAAAGTTTATCTGAAGCTAATATGAAGCTTCAGCGTCCAAATGAGTCAAATCAAGTAGATATCTTTCAACGTTGCAGTCTTTTTGCTACTTTTTGTACTAAACAAGTCAATCTGACAGTTTCTTCTTCTGCTGTGGTGAGCGGACCGTCCACAGGTGACCTACATCCTCTGCTGGGCCTGGAGCCTCAGAGTGAGAACCTGCAGCAGATCAAAGGCTTCAGTCTGAGAGAAACTGATGTTGTTGTGACAAGAAACGAGTCTGAGCAGAAACTCTGCTGCTGTCCTCACTGTGAACCTCACACTGATCCTCCTCTCGCCTCCTCCTCTTCTTTCCCTCATTTCCTCCTCCTCCTTTCCTCCTCCTCTCTTTCTCCTCCTCTCTTCCTCCTCTCTTCCTCCTCTCTTCCTCATCCTCACCCTTCCTCTCCTCTCCTCTCCTCTCCTGCCCCTCTTCTCTCCTCTCCATCACCAGGTATTTACAGGTAAGTTTCTAGCAACAGGTGAGTGTCCAGGTGAGTTTCTATATATAGGTGAGTGTCCAGGTGAGTTCCTAGCTACAGGTGAGTGTCCAGGTGAGTTTCTAGCTACAGGTGAGTGTCCAGGTGACTTTCTAGCTACAGATGAGTGTCCAGGTGACTTTCTAGCTACAGGTGAGTATCCAGGTTAGTTTCTAGCAACAGGTGAGTGTCCAGGTGACTTTCTAGCTACAGATGAGTGTCC
>NC_089537.1:367500-377500 GCF_963924715.1 Thunnus thynnus
TATCATCTCTTTCATCTTTGTTGCCAAAGTTTTGCTCTTTTGGCTTTGAAGCTGATATGATTTCATTTCTTTCTACAGCAGATATTTGTTTATAGGGGCTCCAACATCCATCATCCATCCATCATCCAGCTCCTGTCAGCAGACTCACAGACTTCCAGCTCCTCCTGAAGGATCCTGAGCTGTTCCCAGGTCTGATGGGATGTCCTGAGTCTGAACCGCTGCAGTCTGTCGCTGGTTAACGACTGAACTCCTCCACCAGGACCTCAAACCCCCCGCTTCATCTCATCAACAAACTTATTTACAACAATAACAAGACTAAAACTAAATAAAATGTCACTTTGAAAACAACAAACTGTGATGAAATGTTTGACATTTGTCATCAATGAAAAAAAATGTAATGATAAACTTAATGACAGATTAATGAATTAATGACTGTTTTAATGCTGATGGTATATTTGTACTATAGTTGTAGTACATTTGTTGTTTTCTTGCAGTATATTTGCAGTATACTTGCTGTGTTTTTGTAGTATACTCGTAGTATATATTCACTATGTTTGCTGTATTTTTTTCAGTATATTTAATGTATATTTGCAGTACAATTGTGGTGTTTTTACAGTATATCCACAGTACTTTTATGGTATTTTTCTAAATAAGTAAGTACATTTGCAGTATTTTTGCAGTATATTTGCAGTATAATTTGCAGTATATCTGCAGTATTTTTTGCAGCATATTTGCAGTATTTTTGCAGTATATTTGCAGTATTTTTTGCAGTATATTTGCAGTATATCTGTGTCAGATTGGAGGGGAAACAGTCTTACTGAAACTGTAACATCCTGTTTGTTCTCTGCTGATGTCATGATGTCATGGGTCAAGTTGAACCAATCGTCTGTGAGGACAGTACTTCAGAACTACCTCCATCCATCCAATCAGATTTCTTCCTGAGGTGTCATCACCCTGTGCATGCTGGGAAACATTACCGTCTGTTTCTGCTGTTTATTTGGATCCAAACTAGTCGTACCTGTTGCCTTTTAATCTGTCCATCAGCCGCTCATCTCTGTGCTCGTCCTCTATCTGTCCCCTCCATCCGTCCTCAGCGTCTGTGTTCTTTATCGCTTCATCTCACTGTCAGGACTCGCAGGAACATCACGTAGGCATTAAGACCGTCATGGCCGCCCGCCAGCAGCTCAGCAACATGCTGGTAGCTTTGATGTTGCTTCAAAACAAACCGCTGCTCTGGAACAAATGGAGGAGATGTGCTGCAACGCTGCCGACGCTAACATAAACTAGACAGAGACCGGAGGGACGCAGAGGCAGTGAGAGCAAGAAAATCAGCAAGCAGAGCAACAAAAAACAAAAAACACAGCGACAGAAAAAAGTTGTTATTTTAAGAAAAAAATTCAGATCTGAACACACAGACATGAAACACGTTGATATCATTTATGTGACTGTAACGTCCTGCAGATGTCATTATCTCCAATAAACCTCCATAAACCCACTTTTAGAAACCAGAGAAAAGAAGCTGCAGAACATGTTGAAGTTACCTTCAGTATCACAGCGATCAGTGATAGTTGTCTGAACATCATGTTACACTGCAGACAGCTGAGTCACATGATTTTAATGGAGACTATTTGACTGAATGTGAATAAATATCAGCAACACAAACAAACAGGATAAATACAGTATATAATTGTTTTTGGCTTTCCTGAGGGTCAGAGTGCTTCTTATGTCTCTGGAACACTGACTCTCATTAACACATAAACACTTCAACAGATTTCTCACAAGTTTATGTGATTATTGAGGCCAAAAATGTTTGATTTTGCAGCAGCTTTTCTCAAAAATTGTGATATAATTTGTAATGTTTCATGTCTCTTTTTGTTGTAAAATTGCAGGAATTGGGAAAAACTGCAGACAAATAATGTGCTTTTTTAAAAACTCCTACCAGTGAAGAGTCATATGTAATGACTTCCTGGATAAAAAGCATCCTGCAGATCACAGAAACATCTATATTTCAGCTCTAATGTTTAATGTATTTTCTGAACATGAGAACCATGAGGACTCAAAGTTCTATAAAACAGAAAATACTGTACTTGAGTTCCATTTATAACCTTTATTAAACAAACTTTCAGCTCAATATCAGCAGCAAATAAAATCATCAATAATCCCATTAAAATAAATCCATCAACATAAAAATCTAGTTTGATGTTTATGTTTGAGGCAGATTATGTCTGAACAACATCAGCTTGTATTCTTCTGACTCACTGAATCAAACCTCATTTGGGAACATTTGGGAATTGTTTTGCTCGTCTATGGCATCATTTTTGTTGGCAGGTGAGATTTGTCCATCTTCCACCTGAATGACGTCAGTTACCGCCACACCAAACGCCACGATTGGTCCAAACCACAAGCAGCTGCTGGTTTGGACATTTCATGCAGAAAAGTTGCTGTCATTTAGCAAAATTTAAAGCTTTAAAACTTAAAGATTTCCTGAATTTACATGAATTATTGCAATCACAAAATTGCAATTTCCTGAAGTGACTGAATACACACACACACACACACACACACACACACACACACACACTGTATTCACTGTTAAAAACCTGATGACACACAAACTGTACAAACATCATAATGACATGAAGTGATTCTGCTGAAAGAGACAAAACTGAACAAAGTACAACTTTCAACAGTTTGTCCTCTTAACCTCAACACTGTGTGTGTGTGTGTGTGTGTGTGTGTGTGTGTGTGTGTGTGTGTGTGTTTAGTCTGGCTTCAGGTGTTAACAGGCAGTCGGGTCGGATGAAGGACAGTGAGAGAATCTAAAAGCTGCAGTTGGTTTTAGACAATCTGAGGCACACGAGACATAACAGTTATGAAAATGAAATAAAATAAAATAGATTTAAAAACTATAATCATAATAAAATATAGTAAATAAAAATTAGATTTTTTAGAAAACACAATAAAGACGAAGACAAATAAAAAAAAGCAGCAAAGATCAGGACCAAGCAGAAAATAATTGATCCTGCTCATCACTAAATGCTGAGAGGGTTACTGTTAGTAAGGTTAGTGTTAGTGTTAGTAGGGTTAGGGTTAGGGTTAGTAAGGTTAGTGTTAGTGTTAGTAGGGTTAGTAGAGTTAGTGTTAGTAGGGTTGGTGTTAGTAGGGTTAGTGTTAGGATTAGGGTTAGTAGGGTTAGGGTGAGTAGGGTTAGGGTGAGTAGGGTTAGTAGGGTTAGGGTGAGTAGGGTTAGGGTTAGGATTAGTAGGATTAGGGTGAGTAGGGTTAGGGTTAGGATTAGTAGGGTTAGGGTGAGTAGGGTTAGTAGGGTTAGGGTGAGTAGGGTTAATCGGGTTAGGGTGAGTAGGGTTAGTCGGGTTAGGGTTAGAGTAAGGGTAGGGTTTGGGTTAGGGTGAGTAGGGTTAGGGTTAGTAGGGTTAGTGTTAGGGTTAGTCGGGTTAGGGTTAGAGTAAGGGTAGGGTTTGGGTTAGGGTGAGTAGGGTTAGGGTTAGGATTAGTAGGGTTAGGGTTAGTCGGGTTAGGGTGAGTAGGGTTAGTCGGGTTAGGGTTAGAGTAAGGGTAGGGTTTGGGTTAGGGTGAGTAGGGTTAGGGTTAGGATTAGTAGGGTTAGGGTTAGTCGGGTTAGGGTGAGTAGGGTTAGTCGGGTTAGGGTTAGAGTAAGGGTAGGGTTTGGGTTAGGGTGAGTAGGGTTAGGGTTAGTAGGGTTAGTGTTAGGGTTAGTAGGGTTAGTGTTAGGGTTAGTCGGGTTAGGGTTAGAGTAAGGGTAGGGTTTGGGTTAGGGTGAGTAGGGTTAGGGTTAGGATTAGTAGGGTTAGGGTTAGTCGGGTTAGGGTTAGAGTAAGGGTAGGGTTTGGGTTAGGGTGAGTAGGGTTAGGGTTAGTAGGGTTAGTGTTAGGGTTAGTAGGGTTAGTGTTAGGGTTAGTCGGGTTAGGGTTAGAGTAAGGGTAGGGTTTGGGTTAGGGTGAGTAGGGTTAGGGTTAGTAGGGTAAGTGTTGGGGTTAGGGTTAGTAGGGTTAGGGTTCAGGTAAGGGTTAGTAGGTAGGGTTCGGGTAAGGGTAGGGTTCGGGTTAGGGTTAGTAGAGTTAGGATTAGGGTTAGTAGGGTTAGGGTTAAGATTAGTAGGGTTAGGGTTAGTCGGGTTAGGGTAAGGGTAGGGTAAGGGTTAGGGTGAGTAGGGTTAGGGTTAGTAGGGTTAGTGTTAGTAGGGTTAGGGTTCGGGTAAGGGTAGAGTTCGGGTTAGGGTGAGTAGGGTTAGGGTGAGTAGGGTTAGGTTTAGTATGGTTAGGGTCAGTAGGGTTAGGGTAAGGTTAGGGTTAGGGTTAGTAGGGTTAGTGTTAGTAGGGTTAGTGTTAGGGTTAGTAGGGTTAGTGTTAGGGTTAGTAAGGTTAGTGTTAGTAGGATTAGTGTTAGGGTTAGTAGGGTTAGTGTTAGGGTTAGTAGGGTTAGGGGTTAGTAGAGTTAGTAGGATTAGTGTTAGTAGGGTTAGTGTTAGTAGGGTTAGTGTTAGGGTTAGTAGGATTAGTGTTAGTAGGGTTAGTGTTAGGGTTAGTAGGGTTAGAAGGGTTAGGGTTAGGGTTAGTAGGGTTAGTGTTAGTAGGGTTAGGAGTTAGTAGGGTTAGTAGGGTTAGTGTTAGTTGGGTTAGTGTTAGGGTTAGTAAGGTTAGTGTTAGTGTTAGTAGGGTTAGGGTTAGGGTTAGTAGGGTTAGGGTGAGTAGGGTTAATCGGGTTAGGGTGAGTAGGGTTAGTCGGGTTAGGGTTAGAGTAAGGGTAGGGTTTGGGTTAGGGTGAGTAGGGTTAGGGTTAGTAGGGTTAGTGTTAGGGTTAGTCGGGTTAGGGTTAGAGTAAGGGTAGGGTTTGGGTTAGGGTGAGTAGGGTTAGGGTTAGGATTAGTAGGGTTAGGGTTAGTCAGGTTAGGGTGAGTAGGGTTAGTCGGGTTAGGGTTAGAGTAAGGGTAGGGTTTAGGTTAGGGTGAGTAGGGTTAGGGTTAGTAGGGTTAGTGTTAGGGTTAGTAGGGTTAGTGTTAGGGTTAGTCGGGTTAGGGTTAGAGTAAGGGTAGGGTTTGGGTTAGGGTGAGTAGGGTTAGGGTTAGGATTAGTAGGGTTAGGGTTAGTCGGGTTAGGGTTAGAGTAAGGGTAGGGTTTGGGTTAGGGTGAGTAGGGTTAGTAGGGTTAGGGTGAGTAGGGTTAATCGGGTTAGGGTGAGTAGGGTTAGTCGGGTTAGAGTAAGGGTAGGGTTTGGGTTAGGGTGAGTAGGGTTAGGGTTAGTAGGGTTAGTGTTAGGATTAGTCGGGTTAGGGTTAGAGTAAGGGTAGGGTTTGGGTTAGGGTGAGTAGGGTTAGGGTTAGGATTAGTAGGGTTAGGGTTAGTCGGGTTAGGGTGAGTAGGGTTAGTCGGGTTAGGGTTAGAGTAAGGGTAGGGTTTGGGTTAGGGTGAGTAGGGTTAGGGTTAGGATTAGTAGGGTTAGGGTTAGTCGGGTTAGGGTGAGTAGGGTTAGTCGGGTTAGGGTTAGAGTAAGGGTAGGGTTTGGGTTAGGGTGAGTAGGGTTAGGGTTAGGATTAGTAGGGTTAGGGTTAGTCGGGTTAGGGTTAGAGTAAGGGTAGGGTTTGGGTTAGGGTGAGTAGGGTTAGTAGGGTTAGGGTGAGTAGGGTTAATCGGGTTAGGGTGAGTAGGGTTAGTCGGGTTAGAGTAAGGGTAGGGTTTGGGTTAGGGTGAGTAGGGTTAGGGTTAGTAGGGTTAGTGTTAGGGTTAGTCGGGTTAGGGTTAGAGTAAGGGTAGGGTTTGGGTTAGGGTGAGTAGGGTTAGGGTTAGGATTAGTAGGGTTAGGGTTAGTCGGGTTAGGGTGAGTAGGGTTAGTCGGGTTAGGGTTAGAGTAAGGGTAGGGTTTGGGTTAGGGTGAGTAGGGTTAGGGTTAGTAGGGTTAGTGTTAGGGTTAGTAGGGTTAGTGTTAGGGTTAGTCGGGTTAGGGTTAGAGTAAGGGTAGGGTTTGGGTTAGGGTGAGTAGGGTTAGGGTTAGTAGGGTTAGTGTTAGGGTTAGTCGGGTTAGGGTTAGAGTAAGGGTAGGGTTTGGGTTAGGGTGAGTAGGGTTAGGGTTAGGATTAGTAGGGTTAGGGTTAGTCGGGTTAGGGTGAGTAGGGTTAGTCGGGTTAGGGTTAGAGTAAGGGTAGGGTTTGGGTTAGGGTGAGTAGGGTTAGGGTTAGTAGGGTTAGTGTTAGGGTTAGTAGGGTTAGTGTTAGGGTTAGTCGGGTTAGGGTTAGAGTAAGGGTAGGGTTTGGGTTAGGGTGAGTAGGGTTAGGGTTAGGATTAGTAGGGTTAGGGTTAGTCGGGTTAGGGTTAGAGTAAGGGTAGGGTTTGGGTTAGGGTGAGTAGGGTTAGGGTTAGTAGGGTTAGTGTTAGGGTTAGTAGGGTTAGTGTTAGGGTTAGTCGGGTTGGGGTTAGAGTAAGGGTAGGGTTTGGGTTAGGGTGAGTAGGGTTAGGGTTAGTAGGGTAAGTGTTGGGGTTAGGGTTAGTAGGGTTAGGGTTCAGGTAAGGGTTAGTAGGTAGGGTTCGGGTAAGGGTAGGGTTCGGGTTAGGGTTAGTAGAGTTAGGATTAGGGTTAGTAGGGTTAGGGTTAAGATTAGTAGGGTTAGGGTTAGTCGGGTTAGGGTAAGGGTAGGGTAAGGGTTAGGGTGAGTAGGGTTAGGGTTAGTAGGGTTAGTGTTAGTAGGGTTAGGGTTCGGGTAAGGGTAGAGTTCGGGTTAGGGTGAGTAGGGTTAGGGTGAGTAGGGTTAGGTTTAGTAGGGTTAGGGTCAGTAGGGTTAGGGTAAGGTTAGGGTTAGGGTTAGTAGGGTTAGTGTTAGTAGGGTTAGTGTTAGGGTTAGTAGGGTTAGTGTTAGGGTTAGTAAGGTTAGTGTTAGTAGGATTAGTGTTAGGGTTAGTAGGGTTAGTGTTAGGGTTAGTAGGGTTAGGGGTTAGTAGAGTTAGTAGGATTAGTGTTAGTAGGGTTAGTGTTAGGGTTAGTAGAGTTAGTGTTAGTAGGGTTAGTGTTAGGGTTAGTAGGGTTAGTGTTAGGGTTAGTAAGGTTAGTGTTAGTAGGATTAGTGTTAGGGTTAGTAGGGTTAGTGTTAGGGTTAGTAGGGTTAGGGGTTAGTAGAGTTAGTAGGATTAGTGTTAGTAGGGTTAGTGTTAGGGTTAGTAGGGTTAGTGTTAGTCGGGTTAGTGTTAGGGTTAGTAGGATTAGTGTTAGTAGGGTTAGTGTTAGGGTTAGTAGGGTTAGAAGGGTTAGTGTTAGGGTTAGTAGGGTTAGTGTTAGTAGGGTTAGGAGTTAGTAGGGTTAGTAGGGTTAGTGTTAGTTGGGTTAGTGTTAGGGTTAGTAGGGTTAGTGTTAGGGTTAGTAAGGTTAGTGTTAGTAGGGTTAGGGTTAGGGTTAGTAGGGTTAGGGTTAGTGTTAGTAGGATTAGTGTTAGGGTTAGTAGGGTTAGGGGTTAGTAGGGTTAGTGTTAGAGTTAATAGGGTTAGTGTTAGTAGGGTTAGGGTTAGGGTTAGTAGGGTTCGGGGTTAGTAGGGTTAGTAGGGTTAGTGTTAGAGTTAATAGGGTTAGTGTTAGTAGGGTTAGGGTTAGGGTTAGTAGGGTTCGGGCTAGTGTTAGTAGGTTTAGGGTTAGCAGGATTAGGGTTGGGGTGAGTAGGGTTAGTGTTAGGGTTAGTGTTAGGGTTAGTAGGGTTAGTATTGTTAGTGTCAGTAGGGTTAGGGTTAGTAGGATTAGGGTTCAGGTAAGGGTAGTGTTCGGGTTAGAGTGAGTAGGGTGAGGGTTATTAGGGTTAGGGCCAGTAGGGTTAAGGTTGGTTTAAGGGTAGGGTTAGTGTTAGGGTTAGTAGGGTTTGGGTTAGTGTTAGTAGGGTTAGGGTTAGTAGGATTAGGCTTAGTGTTCGTAGGGTTAGGGTTAGTAGGGTTCGGGTTAGGGTGAGTAGGGTTAGTGTTCGTAGGGTTAGGGTTAGTAGGGTTTGGGTTAGTGTTCGTAGGGTTAGGGTTAGTAGGGTTCAGGTTAGGGTGAGTAGGGTTAGGGTTAGGGGTTAGTAGGTCTATAAATCTACCCTTACAAACATTTGATTTGACCTTCAGTGAAGACGTGTCATTTTGATAAAACATTGACTATTAATATCTCCTGAACAACTTCAGATCAGTGAAGTCTGTCGATGATCCTGACGAAGGTTCGATGCTCGACAGTTTCTCATAAGTCTGTGAAAACAGGATTTAGAGAAAATTGAGAAAAAGTCACAAAACTTGAGATTTTTTGAACAGAAGATCGTCGGAGCAAAGATGCAGATGAATCAAGAGACTAAAATGATGAAAGAAGTTTGAGTCTAAGCGAAGCCGTTTTCAAGATCATTTTGAAAACGTAGACTTGACGGTTACAGCACCACCTTCAGGTCAGTGGTTGGAAACTGCAACCAACCTGAATATTTTGATGACTTTTGATCTGATGGTTTTTGCTGCATAAACACTTTCAGCAAAGAAAAATAAGGAAGAAAGAAAGAATAATGAGAACAAAAACTACCTAATAGAATAAAAGAATAAGAATAAAATAGAAGAGAAAATAAAACTTTACAACATGCAAACAATAAAATGAGTGAATAAAATAAAGCATATAATGTTTTGGGAGTTTTTGTGTTTCTGATGTTATTTTACTCTACAATGTTTCCACACTTTGATCACACACAATGAAACCTTTCAAAACTGAAGACAGTATGTTTGATTTCATAAACAACTTTTAGTAAAGTCAGCTCTGCAGTTAATCATTTCATAACATGTCACATGATCTGCTCTGTTGGTCAAACTACATTTGAATGGTTTGTTATGTATTTTATCACGTATGATAATCATCCTGATGATTCGTCATTAAGCTGCAGCAGATCCAGGATCAGTGTGAGGTCTGTGAAGGGAGCGGCAGCTGTTTCTTCTTCTGCTGTTTTGACAGAACAGGAAGTGTTTGTGGTTGAGTGAAGAAGAATGAAGTCGGTTTACATTGAAGTTTATCTTTGACTGACAGAACGAGTCTGGACCTGAGACAGAGAGCAGCAGACATGTGGAGGGTTACTGACGGGTTAAAAACATCACGTCTTCCCTTCAGACACACCTCAAATCTTCTCAGGTTTTAATCTGTTGTCATTTTATCCATTTAAGGTATTTTTACCTTTTAAAACCTCCGTACAGCTCATAGGTTAAACACTACACATTTGATCTCATCATCCTCTCATATAAATAACTCATGTTCACATTTATCTGAGTATTTGTGTGAACATGCTGAAAGTGTCAATAAATATTAATAGATGTTTTGTTTAAATATTCAATTTCACATCGTGTTCAAGGTCAAGTTAGTACTGAGTGAAGCTGGAAGTTCAGGATGTTTTCATGTTATCATTTTAACCTCTTCAAAACCCTTAAAGATGCAGATTATTCATCAAAACGCTTTATTACAGAACAAAGCTGCTACTTGTATCACAGATGAGCAGCAGAAAACTGTTCATATCTGTTCATATATTTGTGTTGAACCTGCTGTTATTGTCAATAAATATCAATAAATATCTTGTTTAAATGTTGAATTTCATGTAAGATTCAGGTCAAAAACTTTGACTAACTTGTAGCCAAAGCACTGGAAGCTCAAAATGTATAATAATAATAATAATAATAATAATAATAATAATAATGATAATGATAATGATAAAGCTGGAAGCAGAAAACTGCTTCACATCCAAACTGAAACAGAGTTTTTCCTGCCGTGTAAAGTTGTTTTAGCAGCTGTGAGCTGTTAGAGGAGTCACATGTTCACATGTTCACGTTTGATAATTAAAGACTTTGTCAAATACTTTAAATGATGTTTATTAGTTTTATCTATAAGTTTATGAAGAGATTAATTGATAAACAAATAAGATGGAAGCTGTTCTTTAGTTTTTACTTGTTTCAGTTAGAGTGAAAATTCATCATGTTTAATGCTAAATGTATTACAT
>NC_089537.1:380000-460000 GCF_963924715.1 Thunnus thynnus
TCAGACAGGGTGAACTCTTCATCAGACAGGGTTAACTCTTCATCAGACAGGGTTAACTCTTCATCAGACAGGGTTAGTTCTTCATCAGACAGGGTTAACTCTTCATCAGACAGGGTTAACTCTTCATCAGACAGGGTTAGTTCTTCATCAGACAGGGTTAACTCTTCATCAGACAAGGTTAACTCTTCATCAGACAGGGTTAGTTCTTCATCAGACAGGGTTAGTTCTTCATCAGACAGGGTTAGTTCTTCATCAGACAGGGTTAACTCTTCATCAGACAGGGTTAACTCTTCACCAGACAGGGTTAGTTCTTCATCAGACAGGGTTAACTCTTCATCAGACAGGGTTAACTCTTCATCAGACAGGGTTAACTCTTCATCAGACAGGGTTAGTTCTTCATCAGACAGGGTTAACTCTTCATCAGACAGGGTTAACTCTTCATCAGACAGGGTTAACTCTTCATCAGACAGGGTTAGTTCTTCATCAGACAGGGTTAACTCTTCATCAGACAGGGTTAACTCTTCATCAGACGGTTAACTCTTCATCAGACAAGGTTAACTCTTCATCAGACAGGGTTAACTCTTCGTCAGACGGTTAACTCTTCATCAGACAGGGTTAACTCTTCATCAGACAGGGTTAACTCTTCATCAGACAGGGTTAACTCTTCATCAGACAAGGTTAACTCTTCATCAGACAGGGTTAACTCTTCATCAGACGGTTAACTCTTCATCAGACAAGGTTAACTCTTCATCAGACAGGGTTAACTCTTCGTCAGACGGTTAACTCTTCATCAGACAGGGTTAACTCTTCATCAGACAGGGTTAACTCTTCATCAGACGGTTAACTCTTCATCAGACAAGGTTAACTCTTCATCAGACAGGGTTAACTCTTCATCAGACAGGGTTAACTCTTCATCAGACAGGGTTAACTCTTCATCAGACGGTTAACTCTTCATCAGACAGGGTTAACTCTTCATCAGACAGGGTTAACTCTTCATCAGACAGGGTTAACTCTTCATCAGACGGTTAACTCTTCATCAGACAGGGTTAACTCTTCATCAGACAGAGTTAACTCTTCATCAGACGGTTAACTCTTCATCAGACAGGGTTAACTCTTCATCAGACGGTTAACTCTTCATCAGACAGGGTTAACTCTTCATCAGACGGTTAACTCTTCATCAGACAGGGTTAACTCTTCATCAGACGGTTAACTCTTCATCAGACAGGGTTAACTCTTCATCAGACGGTTAACTCTTCATCAGACAGGGTTAACTCTTCATCAGACAGAGTTAACTCTTCATCAGACGGTTAACTCTTCATCAGACAAGGTTAACTCTTCATCAGACGGTTAACTCTTCATCAGACAGGGTTAACTCTTCATCAGACGGTTAACTCTTCATCAGACAGGGTTAACTCTTCATCAGACGGTTAACTCTTCATCAGACAGGGTTAACTCTTCATCAGACAGAGTTAACTCTTCATCAGACGGTTAACTCTTCATCAGACAAGGTTAACTCTTCATCAGACAGGGTTAGTTCTTCATCAGACGGTTAACTCTTCATCAGACAGGGTTAACTCTTCATCAGACAAGGTTAACTCTTCATCAGACAGGGTTAACTCTTCGTCAGACAGGGTTAACTCTTCGTCAGACAGGGTTAGTTCTTCGTCAGACAAGGTTAACTCTTCATCAGACAGGGTTAACTCTTCATCAGACAAGGTTAACTCTTCATCAGACAGGGTTAACTCTTCATCAGACGGTTAACTCTTCATCAGACAGGGTTAACTCTTCATCAGACAAGGTTAACTCTTCATCAGACAGGGTTAACTCTTCATCAGACGGTTAACTCTTCATCAGACAGGGTTAACTCTTCATCAGACGGTTAACTCTTCATCAGACAGGGTTAACTCTTCGTCAGACAGGGTTAACTCTTCGTCAGACACACATCAGCTCTGCAGGACCAGGTTCACATTGAACCCGGCGTAATCCAGTCAAACCCACATTACATACATATTATTTATAATAATAATACTTCACCTCCACATCACTGCTGTACTTTATTACTATTAACATTATTATTATATTTTCCCCTCTTATCAATTTTGTTTGTCTGTGATATTTTTGTATTTTTAATCTATTTTATCTTTTTAATCTAGATTTGTTTCTTTCTATTATTATTATTATTAGTAGTAGTAGTAGTAGTAGTATTATAGTGTTTTATTACATTTTAATCATTTTTATTTTTCTGTCATATTACTGGCTTGTCAGTAGTCTGTGAAGCCCTTTAAATTGCACTAACCTGTCTGTCTGCCTCTTTACCTGTCTGTCTGCATCTTCACCTGTCTGTCTGCATCTTCACCTGTCTGTCTGGATATTCACCTGTCTGTCTGCCTCTTTACCTGTCTGTCTGCATCTTCACCTGTCTGTCTGGATATTCACCTGTCTGTCTGCCTGTTCACCTGTCTGTCTGCATCTTCACCTGTCTGTCCGCATCTTCACCTGTCTGTCTGCCTCTTTACCTGTCTGTCTGCATCTTCACCTGTCTGTCTGGATCTTTACCTGTCTGTCTGCCTCTTTACCTGTCTGTCTGCATCTTCACCTGTCTGTCTGGATATTCACCTGTCTGTCTGCCTGTTCACCTGTCTGTCTGCATCTTCACCTGTCTGTCTGCATCTTCACCTGTCTGTCTGCATCTTCACCTGTCTGTCTGGATCTTCACCTGTCTGTCTGCCTCTTTACCTGTCTGTCTGCCTCTTCACCTGTCTGTCTGGATCTTTACCTGTCTGTCTGCCTCTTCACCAGTCTGTCTGCCTGTTCACCTGTCTGTCTGCCTCTTTACCTGTCTGTCTGCCTCTTCACCTGTCTGTCTGGATCTTTACCTGTCTGTCTGCCTCTTCACCAGTCTGTCTGCCTGTTCACCTGTCTGTCTGCCTCTTTACCTGTCTGTCTGCCTCTTCACCTGTCTGTCTGGATCTTTACCTGTCTGTCTGCCTCTTCACCAGTCTGTCTGCCTGTTCACCTGTCTGTCTGCCTCTTTACCTGTCTGTCTGCCTCTTCACCTGTCTGTCTGCCTCTTTACCTGTCTGTCTGCCTCTTTACCTGTCTGTCTGGATCTTTACCTGTCTGTCTGCCTGGATCTTCACCTGTCTGTCTGCCTCTTTACCTGTCTGTCTGGATCTTTACCTGTCTGTCTGCCTCTTCACCTGTCTGTCTGGATCTTCACCTGTCTGTCTACCTCTTTACCTGTCTGTCTGCCTGTTCACCTGTCTGTCTGGATCTTCACCTGTCTGTCTGCCTGTTCACCTGTCTGTCTGGATCTTTACCTGTCTGTCTGCCTCTTCACCTGTCTGTCTGGATCTTCACCTGTCTGTCTGGATCTTTACCTGTCTGTCTGCCTGTTCACCTGTCTGTCTGGATCTTCACCTGTCTGTCTGGATCTTTACCTGTCTGTCTGCCTGTTCACCTGTCTGTCTGCCTCTTCACCTGTCTGTCTGGATCTTCACCTGTCTGTCTGGATCTTTACCTGTCTGTCTGCCTGTTCACCTGTCTGTCTGGATCTTCACCTGTCTGTGTGGATCTTTACCTGTCTGTCTGCCTCTTCACCTGTCTGTCTGGATCTTCACCTGTCTGTCTGGATCTTTACCTGTCTGTCTGCCTGTTCACCTGTCTGTGTGGATCTTCACCTGTCTGTGTGGATCTTTACCTGTCTGTCTGCCTCTTCACCTGTCTGTCTGGATCTTCACCTGTCTGTCTGGATCTTTACCTGTCTGTCTGCCTGTTCACCTGTCTGTCTGGATCTTCACCTGTCTGTGTGGATCTTTACCTGTCTGTCTGCCTCTTCACCTGTCTGTCTGGATCTTCACCTGTCTGTCTGGATCTTTACCTGTCTGTCTGCCTGTTCACCTGTCTGTCTGGATCTTCACCTGTCTGTGTGGATCTTTACCTGTCTGTCTGCCTCTTCACCTGTCTGTCTGGATCTTCACCTGTCTGTCTGGATCTTTACCTGTCTGTCTGCCTGTTCACCTGTCTGTGTGGATCTTCACCTGTCTGTCTGGATCTTTACCTGTCTGTCTGCCTGTTGATCTATCCTTCTGACTTCAATCATTGTTTCTTCTGTTTCAGACAAAGTTCTTCTCTCGTCCAATTTAACTTCTTTTGTTCAAGGAAAAAAGAGTTTTGTAGAACATCATGTTTACATTTCTGTGAGGAAGGTGAAACTCAGGTATCATATCAGCGCCAGTATCAAAACATTTGTTTTTGTAACTTCTGAGGCGTTGGGCAGGTTGTCAGTTTGAACCTTTGCTATCATTTAGTCTTTGGCATTAAAATATTTAAATAAACACTGAACTACGTCTGAGCAGTTCAGGAAGTTCCAGGGTCACAGCAGGTTGTTTTTAGACGTTCAGGTGTCACAACGCCGGCTGGAGCTTCATGTTTACCTCACAGACGAATCAATCTGAATTCCTTTAAGTTAAAACCGTCCAGGCTGGCGTCAGGAAGAGTTTTAGAGGTGTCAGGCGAGGAAACCGTCACATGACTCATTGTTAGAAGGAAGTGATGAAGGAGTCATATTGTTTGAGTCAGTCAGTGGAAAAACTAAACTGTTCACCTCCTAATCACACCTGAGATCTCTGACTCACCTGTTTATAATGAATCAACTGATCTGACTGGAGATCACTGTCTACCTGTCTGTCTCTCTATCTGTCTCTCTACTGTCTACCTGTCTGTCTCTCTACCTGTCTCTCTACTGTCTACCTGTCTGTCTGTCTCTCTACCTGTCTCTCTACTGTCTACCTGTCTGTCTCTCTATCTGTCTCTCTACTGTCAACCTGTCTGTCTCTCTACTGTCTACCTGTCTGTCTGTCTCTCTACCTGTCTCTCTGCTGTCTATCTGTCTGTCTGTCTCTCTACTGTCTACCTGTCTGTCTCTCTATCTGTCTCTCTACTGTCTACCTGTCTGTCTCTCTACCTGTCTCTCTACTGTCTACCTGTCTGTCTCTCTATCTGTCTCTCTACTGTCAACCTGTCTGTCTCTCTACCTGTCTCTCTACTGTCTACCTGTCTGTCTCTCTATCTGTCTCTCTACTGTCAACCTGTCTGTCTCTCTACCTGTCTCTCTACTGTCTACCTGTCTGTCTGTCTCTCTACCTGTCTCTCTACTGTCTACCTGTCTGTCTGTCTCTCTACCTGTCTCTCTACTGTCTACCTGTCTGTCTCTCTACCTGTCTCTCTACTGTCTACCTGTCTGTCTGTCTCTCTACCTGTCTCTCTACTGTCTACCTGTCTGTCTGTCTCTCTACCTGTCTCTCTGCTGTCTACCTGTCTGTCTGTCTCTCTACCTGTCTCTCTACTGTCTACCTGTCTGTCTGTCTCTCTACCTGTCTCTCTACTGTCTACCTGACTGTCTCTCTACCTGTATCTCTACTGTCTACCTGTCTGTCTGTCTCTCTACTGTCTACCTGTCTGTCTCTGTACTTGTCTTTCTAGTGTCTACCTGTCTGTCTCTCTACCTGTCTCTCTACTGTCTACCTGTCTGTCTCTCTACCTGTCTCTCTACTGTCTACCTGTCTGTCTGTCTCTCTACTGTCTACCTGTCTGTCTCTGTACTTGTCTTTCTAGTGTCTACCTGTCTGTCTCTCTACCTGTCTCTCTACTGTCTACCTATCTGTCTCTCTACCTGTCTCTCTACTGTCTACCTGTCTGTCTCTCTACCTGTCTCTCTACTGTCTACCTGTCTGTCTGTCTCTCTACCTGTCTCTCTACTGTCTACCTATCTGTCTCTCTACCTGTCTCTCTACTGTCTACCTGTCTGTCTCTCTACCTGTCTCTCTATTGTCTACTTGTCTGTCTTTATACCTGTATCTCTACTTTCTACCTGTCTGTCTCTTGACCTATCTCTCTACTGTCTACCTGTCTGTCTCTCTACCTGTCTCTCTACTGTCTACCTGTCTGTCTCTCTACCTGTCTCTCTATTGTCTACTTGTCTGTCTTTCTACCTGTATCTCTACTTTCTACCTGTCTGTCTCTTGACCTATCTCTCTACTGTCTACCTGTCTGTCTCTCTACTGTCTACCTGTCTGTCTCTTTACCTGTCTCTCTACTGTCTACCTGTCTGTCTCTTTACCTGTCTCTCTACTGTCTACCTGTCTGTCTCTTGACCTCTCTCTCTACTGTCTACCTGTCTGTCTCTCTACTGTCTACCTGCCTGTCTGTGAGAACTTTGTTAATGTTAAGACAATCATGGAGAATAAAGAATAGAGTTCAGTAAAAGCTCCAGGTGTATCCGAGTGTATTTCAGGTGGGCTGTGAGCAGCTTCAGTGTGTCAGCGAGGCGTTTTATCTGCAGACGGTGGAGTGTGAAGCTGTCACATGATGGATGCTGTTTCTTTGTCCTCGTCGCTGATCCGCGGCAGGAATGTCAGCTACGCTAGCTACGCTAACACCATGGCTCACACACACACATGCACGCACACACACCTCTGATCATATGACTGTGCTCGTCATTAGTTCATTATCTGTCCGAAACTCTACAGTAAGTTATCTTGTCAGGTTGAGGTGCAGTAAAATGTATTTGACTACTGATTTCTTCACATTTGTTTTGTTTGCTGTGACTCTTTCTGCATCTTGTCATTTTCCTTCCTTACTGATTGTTTTAATAACATTTGAATGAGTCTATCAAATCAAGAAAGTTTTCTGTGAGCAAAGAAAGCTGCAGTGACTTCCAGATAGTTTCTAACTTGTGAGCTCCAAATAGTTTCTTATGAGTTCCCAATAGTTTCTTATGAGTTCCAGATAGTTTGTTCTGAGTTCCAGATAGTTTCCTCTGAGCACCAGATAGTTTCTTATGAGTTCCAGATAGTTTCCTCTGAGGTCCAGATAGTTTCTTATGAGTTCCAGATAGTTTGTTCTGAGTTCCAGATAGTTTCCTCTGAGGTCCAGATAGTTTCTTATGAGTTCCAGATAGTTTCTTCTGAGCACCAGATAGTTTCTTATGAGTTCCAGATAGTTTCTTTTGAGCACCTGATAGTTTCCTCTGAGGTCCAGATAGTTTCCTCTGAGTTCCAGATAGTTTCTTATGAGTTCCAGATAGTTTCTTATGAGCTCCAGATAGTTTCATATGAGGTCCAGATAGTTTCTTCTGAGTTCCAGATAGTTTCTTATGAGTTCCAGATAGTTTCTTCTGAGTTCCAGATAGTTTCTTATGAGTTCCAGATAGTTTCTTCTGAGCTCCAGATGGTTTCTTGTAAGTTCAGATAGTTTCTTCTGAGCTCCAGATAGTTTCTTATGAGTTCCAGATAGTTTCCTCTGAGGTCCAGATAGTTTCTTCTGAGTTCCAGATAGTTTCTTATGAGTTCCAGATAGTTTCCTCTGAGGTCCAGATAGTTTCTTCTGAGTTCCAGATAGTTTCTTATGAGTTCCAGATAGTTTCTTCTGAGTTTGAGATAGTTTCTTGTAAGTTCAGATAGTTTCTTCTGAGCTCCAGATAGTTTCTTATGAGTTCCAGATAGTTTCCTCTGAGGTCCAGATAGTTTCTTCTGAGTTCCAGATAGTTTCTTCTGAGCTCCAGATAGTTTCTTTTGAGTTCCAGATAGTTTCCTCTGAGGTCCAGATAGTTTCTTCTGAGTTCCAGATAGTTTCTTATGAGTTCCAGATAGTTTCTCATGAGTTCCAGATAGTTTCTTCTGAGTTCGAGATAGTTTCCTCTGAGTTCCAGATAGTTTCTTATGAGTTCCAGATAGTTTCTTCTGAGTTCCAGATAGTTTCCTCTGAGTTCCAGATAGTTTCTTATGAGTTCGAGATAGTTTCCTCTGAGTTCCAGATAGTTTCTTATGAGTTCCAGATAGTTTCTTCTGAGTTCCAGATAGTTTCTTATGAGTTCCAGATAGTTTCTTATGAGTTCCACATAGTTTCTTGTAAGTTCCAGATAGTTTCTTATGAGGACCATATAATTTCTTATGAGTGCCAGATAGTTTCTCATGAGCTTTTTCAGTTATCGACTGAAATAACCCAGTACCAAGTAGTATCGAAATTTCTCCAGTCAAATGATACCTGCATTCAGTCCTTTTTGTACCCCGATCTAGAAAAAAAAGACTATTTTCCTTGCATCCAATCACTACAAGCGTTCTTCTATTTAATATGTGATTGGCCCACTACCACAGCAGCTACAGCCCATACAGTCTGTGGTGACAATACTTCATTGTACAGTTTTGTACACTTATTTAATAAATATTTAAATAAATTGAACACTTTCAAAGTGTATTTGTGTAAAAATCATTTGGATGGGGTGGAGTGGTGGCATTTTACATAACTGAATGCTTTCCCTCACATGATGGATATTGAATGAAGTAGAAAAAAAGGTATCCAATGAAGTACTCTATTGGTATCACTTTAAGGGTACTGTTATTGGTACTGGTATCTTAATCATTTAAATGATACCCAGCCTTACTGGTGAGCGCCAGATAGTTTTTTCTTGCTGAGTTGTTCTGAAAGATGAAATGACCGTGACGGCTGAGAATAAGACGTAAAAGAGATTATTGTTTAAACTAATCTGAAGCTGTTTGCTGATTCAGCGTTGTCTGAACATAATTACTTGATCATGTTATCTGGTGATGTCATCAGGTGATGCTGTGAGGACGTTTGAAGATGTCCTTTTGAAGATTCGATCTGATAATCAGCGCTTTGATCAGGTGACTGTTAGTAAACAACATGGTGGATGGATGGGGGCAAGACAGCAACATGGGGGTCAAAAAGCCTTCTAAAACCACAGAAGAAGAGATCAAACTATTTTTACAACCAGAGAAGAAGAGATGAAACACTCCTCCTGTCCTCTGACTGTCCGACCGAACGTGTCAACATGTTGACATCTTAGTGTGGGGACAGACAGGCCCCGCCCCCTCGCTGTTGTGTTGTTGAGGTTAATGAGCCAATGAAAACGCACAACAAGCAGAGAGTGTTTGATCCAAACAGAGCAGGTCACACACACACACACACACACACACACACACACAGGTAACATGAGACTGTCACACACACCTGGACGCTCACCTGTACCAGCGCTGTTAGCTGTAAACACAGAACAGGAATTCATCACTTTCTCCACCTGGTTTCACTGCTCATCTGCTGTTTTATTCTCTATGCTGTTGCACTGAAGGCTGAATATCAAAGAGTTTAATTTATATTCAATTATTATAGTAAAATATAAAAAAGGGAAAGTTTGCTGTATGTTCAGCTATTTTTATCTGATTGACTATGTAATTCTTTGTCTTTTAGAGGGAATCATGTCACATTTTCCAGAATAATAATGTGTTTAATGACCACAAACTAACAGGCACACAGCAAAGTTTTATGTCTCTCTTTTTAATTGTATTTAAATGTCTTTTTATACTGTCTTGTGTTTCTTTTACATTTTGTCTGAATGCCTTTTTATTCTCCTTCTTGTTGAAATGTGCTGTACAGATAAGCTCTCCTTGTTTTATGAGCGATTGGCCCTGTGTGTGTTTTTATATTTTCATAATTTGAGTTTATGTTGTGCTCACATGGGGCTTATTTCTAAATAAAGCCATAAGATTTATTTAAATATATATCTACAATATAGGGTCCTCATTCTATTCTCAGTTTGAGCAGTTCATCAGTTTGTAAAGTGAGCACAAAGCAAACAGAGAAATAATTAAAATGATCTCGTTCACAGATATAAGAGCTGGACAACAGACCTGATTTTAAGAGTGAATACTTGATGAAGGATTAAGACATTTTGATGGAACCAGTGACGCAGAATTGAATTGAAATAGAGATTTATTATTGAAACGATTTGTCAGTGGAATCTGATTAAGAATGAAGAAATGTCATGAAGTCAAACAGAAGCCTGGAAATGTCTGATGTGAGCTGCGACGTCTTTATTTTGATGAAAATGTTTGATCACAATCTGTAAGATCACAGATTTTATTTGTAAAATTATTTATTAAGTTTGACATTAATGTCATTTTACAGTCAAAGATTGTAAAAATCCAATGACTTTGTAAAAATACAGGTAATTTAATGTGGATATCAGGTCCAGTTTTAGTGTGATTTTACTGATTATTATTATTTCTCATTTTGCAAATTTTTTCAGTTCAAAAATATTCTTTTTTTTTTTGACAGTGGATCGGCTTTGTGGCGGCTTTAGTTTGCAGGTTGTGTTTTGTAAAAGCTTCAATCATTTTCAAAAATCTTCAATTTGTTTTATTGTTTGTTTTTTACTGATCACTAATGTTTCTGTGATTATTTATAGTTTAAAATCAATAAATGTCAAAGTGTTTGAAGTTGGTGTCAGTCGAAACCAAGAGTTTGAAAAGGATCAAAGTTATTATAATGAGAGGAACATGAACATTTCATGCCAACAGTTGTTCTTGAGTGTAGAATTATTATAAATTATATCATAATGGATCAAAGATATTCAGATTTAATATCATTTAATTTAAAAAGAATTCAATTTGTTTTCTAATTTTCTATTATTGTTTTTTTTAAAATGAAAACTGAAACTAATGTTTGTTAATGTGATTAAATGTAATTTCTCATTTAAACGATGAAATCTTCAGATCACTTCTGAACACTTTGAATTTCCTGAAAAACCCTGAAACATCTTTTTCTGCCTGCGTGTTGTTCCGAGTGGATTCATGAGGAGCTGAGCAGCGGTGACGGGATGAAAAGGTGGAGAGGAGGTGAGCAGGTGGTTTAACCGCTGAGACAAAACAAGAGCGCATTAGGACGGAGAGAAGAGTGCAGGACGTAAAAGGAAAGATGAAAGGAGAAAACACCAGCAGCTCAAGTACAGGAAAGACAAAGATCAGATGTCCACATATTTTTGGCCATGTAATGTACCTTATAGATACAAATATTCATTCATTTTATCCATTTTATTGTGATCAATACACACGCCAGTTAAATCAATTAATAATTCATTTATAACCGACTGTAATGTAGTTCTAAACAGATTTAATTAATTTGTTGTTACTAAACATGAACATCTGTCACATTTAAACAAACTAAATCTACATTTGTCAGTCAGAACATTATTTATCTGATCCACTTTGTAAATAAATAAATAAATAAATAATATGTAATATACAGTAAAGTGTGAAGCTACTTTATACTTCCACTCCACTACATTTCAGAGGGCTTTTAAAATACAACACATTGTTAAAGATGAAACCAGTGGTTTCCAACCTTTTTGTCTTTTGACGTCTTACAAAAAGCAGTGTGTACTCGGGGTCACATTTCACATGTCTATGAGTTGTTAACAGCTCCACCAAATAGTGATTTTTCCCTCTAAACTTTTTCTGCAATACTTTAACTACATCAAGCTCATAATACTTATGTACTTTTACTGTAGTAGGATTTTTCATGCAGGACTTGTAATGGAGTATTTTTACATTGTTGTGTTGGTACTCTTCATCATGAAGACTGAGACTCATGTGACTGATGCTGTGTTCGTCCCTGCAGGTTTACATAAAGTTGGACTGAGAGAGGACGTCATTCATCAAGCTGCTGCGTCGTCACATTTTTATTTGGGTCGTTTTAGTTTTTTGTCCAAAAACAGAGCAGAAGTTTTAGAGGTTCAGTATATTTGTCATCAATTTTCTGTTTTAGCTTCAACTTTATTATCCTGAAGGAAATATGTGACACACTGATGTCAACCATCAATAGTCAGGACACAACAAACAGTAAAGAAATAAATAATAATAAAAACTATCATATTTAGATTAAAACAATATAAATGTACCTGTATATTAAGCTGTGTGTTTCCTGTCATTTTTATGTATTTACACCTGAGGTCTGAACCAGGAAGCAGGTTTGGGGTTAGTGAGGTAACTTCAGGTGTAACTCTGGATTTTCAGTCCTATCACAGTGGTTCACTTTTAACCAGAATACATCACCATGGTAACTGATGCTGAACAGCTAACCTGCTCCAGAGCAGGTTAACCAACCACTGACCAATCAGATCACTGGAAATAAAGCGTCATCATTCCTACGGGATCCCGACATGGACAAAAGTCATGAGTTACAATAAAGTGACAAGTAAAAAGAGATCAATATATATTTTTATAGATCAGTAGAAACATTTTATTTTTCCATGTTTCTGGTTTTAAATCAGAGCTTCTAACAGGAGATCGTTTACGACACTAAACACATATTTTAATAGTTTAATAGTGATTTTACTCTCTGATTCATGGCTGCAGTCAGAATAACATCAGACAACTGCAGATAAACACCAGAGATCAATAATCCTCACTGTTAATTGGCTCCATGATTATAAATCATCAGTCATTAAATACTTTTACACTCTTTGCTTCAGCAGCAGAAACAGTCTGACGTTACTTTAAGTTTGTTATGTGACATATTCAGATGGTTTCTAAACAGTAAAAATACTCCCTCTATACTTCAGTCATATAGAATAATTCCTACATGGATTTTATTTATTTATGATTTCTAGTGTTTGTTGTATGATTACAGGCTCGTTTACATTTCACTTGGTTGAATCTGCAGGTTCTTGGTTTCACTGTTTCATCTCATCTCATATGAAGAACTTCATTCATGGTTCTGATGACGTCGCTCGTAATTAACAACCCGCCTCTTTCACATGATGTCGCTCGTAATTAACGACCCGCCTCTTTCACATGAATGCACTTGTAGCTGTTAAACCAGAGTTACAGAGCTGGTTGGTAATAGCTTCATAGTTCTGGTTCTGGACGGACAATGTGAGGCTCAGTGAAGCCAGATAACCAGAAGATCCTGGATATGTTGAACCTGCTTCTAGTTCAGACCTCAGATGTTAATGTTTGAAAAACAGGCTCTGGCACCTGCAGTAATAATATGAAGCTTTCATTCATAAATGATCGATAACACAGCAGAACAAGCTGTAATCATATTTAATGACACATGAACAAATGTATGAAAATTCACAAATAATCTATTGATTATTTATCAACTGTTGTATTAATTTTTAATATTCACAGACACCTTTAAACTTTCAGATTCAAAGTGGATTCATAATGTTTACATTGGAGCGTATTTATTTATGCAAATACATACATATCTAATGGAGAGAGAAAATAATACTTCATTAATATCAAACAGAACATCATTGTTTTATTGTTTTATGTGATGTTCATGAATTTATTTCAAATATATCAACATATTTCATATTTTATGATTACAGTTCGAGTTTTACATCAATAAACAGTTAAAAATGTTGTTATATCTACTAATAAATGTTTTTTAGACCAATAGAACAAGTTTTATTATAAAAAGAGGTTATTTTGATGCAGATATATGAATAGCAGGGGTAGTGACCCCCCCTCAGGCTGCACAGATGAAAGCAGCAGAGTGATGGAGGTGAAGAGTCGACACCAGCTGCTTCCTCTGCTTTAACATCTCCACTCAGACACTAAAACCTCCATCTTCATCCTCCTCCTCCTCCTCCTCCTCTCTTCTTCCTCTGCAGACATCTTTCTAACTCATCATCATCATCATCATCATCATCATTACCATGTTTGATCCACAAAGTAAAAGATTCCCTCCAGACGTGTCCTGAACTGTCAGTTATGTCAGTAATAACTAAGCTGCTCCTGTAACGTGAGATACTGTTGTTCTCTTTCACATTTTACTCCAGATTTGTTTATATTTAGTCAGATTTATTCTCCAAATATTGCGACACTATTCTCCATTAACAGTCATGTGACTCAGCCGTCAGCAGCTCCTGTCTGCGGTGTAACATGATGTTCAGACAACTATCACTGATCACTGTGATACTGAAGAAAACTTAAACATGTTCTGCAGCCTCTTTTTTCTCTGGTTTCTAAAAGTGGATTTATGGAGGTTTATTGACGATGATGATCTCCTCAGGAAGTGTAAGTTACACTGAATGATGTCAACATGTGTTTCATGTCTCTGTGTTCAGATCTGACTGAGGTTTGACTCTTCTTCACCTCACACAGTATCTTTTTCATGTGTGACCAAATGTTTTAGTGACTGAATTTTAAACACGTTTGTACCCAAATATCTTCAATATAGTATACAATATCTTCAATCATAACTCTGATTTTTATTACAGCAAAGACTGAAGGGTTCAGCAGAGTCACTGCTTTCCAAACTGAGTTGTCAGTGTTAGAACGTTCTCTCTGAAACCACATTAGAAAACATTAAGATCTTATTTTGACTTTGAAGCTCAATATCTCAAAACCAGTCAGCTTGCAGACAGAAAATCAAAGCCTCACTTCAATAAATGTTCAAATGATCCAATATTTCAGCAAAACTCAAAGATTTTTTCTTCTTTCCTCTCCCATTAATCATCTAACGACCCCTCAGATTTATCTGCTGACCCTTTGGAGGGGTCCGACCCCTAGGTTGGGAACCACTGGACTAAAACACACTTTTATTTCCAGCACAACACTGGTAATATAAAGTATTAAAAACAGCAGAATTCAAGATATTTACGGTGATAAAAAACGTTTATTATTTAGAGGTGAAGTGTTTTGTGTCCATGTCTCAGGTTTGTCTGTGATTGTTGATGCAGCAGCGCCACCTGCTGTTCAAACCAGAAACATGTCAGACCTCCATGTTCCTGCTGCAGGCTGCTGTTCCACCTAACAAGAATAATCTACAATATAAAAAACCTGTAATTTTTCTTTTTATTCTACAGATTTTTCCTGTATTTCAAAAATACATAAATATGTCAAAACAAATATACTGTGAATTTACATGTCTGATATAAAACAACTGTGACCGTAAACCATAAACCTTAAATCATAAAATTTCTATTATTTTAAAGAAATTTTAGCTTTTTCACACACAAAAAAACCAAGTTAAAATGTGTGTGTATGTATGTATATAATTACAAAGGAAACGTGAATTATAATTGACAAAGAGTCATTTTAAGCCTTGTTGTCTTATTTGTTTCAGTGTTTTCATTTTTCTCTTTTCACGGATGTAAAGTTTTTTTCCTTTTCAACACAAACGACGTGAAATTATTATTTCATTTCAGAATGAAAAGTCTCATTAAATCAACAGTAGATTAATGTAATTATAAACCTGATATCCTGTTTTACAACAGTATTTTGACTTTTTTTAAAAATGCAAATCAAATGTTTTATCTGTGGTTTATCATTTTATCACATTAAATATAGATATTATAAATATAGATATAGAAAATTATGTAATTAAACTCAATGAATACCAATACATGTCTGTAACATTAAGCCTCATTATTACTATTATAATAGTGTCAATACATTCTTATAGCAAATTTAACTATTTTTATAGGTAGAAATACCTTTATTTATCATTAAAAAGTCAAAAGATTTCATGTAGAAAACTGCTGCAACTCTCAGTTTGTTTAAATCACAGCTGAAGACTTTTCTGTTTGCCGCTTTTTATTAAACTAAATTTGAGGGTTAATATTTTACACTGCACTGTAACTTTTATTCTCCTGTTTTATCTGTCTTATTCCTTTTTACCTTATTTTTATTTCCAAATTTAACACTTTTTTAATTGTATTTCAATGTCTGTTTACTTGTGTTGCTTTTATATTCTGTCTTGGTGCCTTTTATGCTCTATGTAAAGCACTTTGAACTACCTTGTTGTTGAAATGTGTTATACAAATAAACTTGCCTTGCCTAAAATTAAAGCCAACTGTATTTTAATCGCAGAACATTGCCGTATTTATGAGATAATCATTTCCATTATTTTACAGTATTTTATTGGTGCCCTGCTGCCAGATTACAACTGTATTTTACATTTCTTTTCAGTGAAGAGCCGCTGTGTAAAATGACTGCAGTGACCCACAGCTCTGTCCTACAGCTGCTGAAATGATCTCAGCTGCAGATAAACTTCTGCTGCTGAGGAAACGTTGATTTTTACAGCATCTGTGTTCTTACATCACTGAGGTGAAGCTGTGAACTAAGAGCCGCTTCAACCAGCTGATCAGTTTGTCTCCGACGTGTCGTAGAGTCACGCACAGCAAGTCTGACTCATATATCTGAACATATTTAGAGTTTGTTGCTGAGTCAACTGAAATAAACATAAATAAACTACATGTAACAATGTCACATTTGAAACAGCTGGATTTACATATCTTGGTATCTACATTCGACCCCCTTCTCAACTTGATAACTGTAATTATGAATTGATAATTATAAACATAATTTTGGAAAGATTAGAAAGGACTTGGATACCTGGGCTTCTCTCCTGGCAGCTGTTTTTGTGAATGTTATCCAATTAAAGGAAAACTCAATAAAATATTTTTCATGAAAAAAACTACATGTAACAAGTTCAATAATTTATTTTTAAACATTTTAAATACACAAATACATTATTTTTTACTTTTAAAACATTTCGGTATTACTTACCATTATCATTATTATTATTATTATTATTATTGTATATTTTTATTATACCTATCTTATAATAAAAGACTGAAAACCTGACTCCTCATGTTGTTCACCTCATCATAGGACACCTTTACCAAACATCAGTGATTCCAGTCCACATGCTGCTCACAGATCAATCTAAAGGAATCACAACAAAAACACAACAATGATAATAATAAAGAATCATAATAATCATCCAGCTCTTCCTGATACAAGGTTTTCTCCCTGAACTCTCCTCCTTTCACCAAATAATTTGATGATTTAAAGTCTCTTTTTCAAACATGTCAGTCGCTGAGAGTCGTTCGTATCCACAAACTCTCTTGTTTCCTTCCTGTCATCAAACAAAAGTTCAAGAAACTTAAAAACAACAACAATAAATTATTTTCTGTTTCCTGGAGATCACACCAGACAAACACCAGCTCTAATCTGAGAACAAATTCTTTGATAAATTGTAATAAACGTAATGTTCTGTGGAATATTCATATTTAATGTCAATATAAGTGCACAGCTTTGGTTTACTCCACATCTCATTTGACCGTCATGTTTAACTTTAAGAAACTTTTTTCCTCGAAGATATAAAATCTCCAGCTGACCAAACTGATCATCAAACACATATTTACAACACATCATATACGTCCCTTAATCCATGTTGTTGTTTATCCAATGTTAGTATTATTTTGGCTTTTCTGTCCTCACAGGAAGTGATGCTTCACCGACAGAAACTCAAACTCATGGATGATACAGACAGCTGGACACAGCGTCGGAGGCGGGGCCCCGTTCATTCCCATGAAAGTTGCTCAGTGGTGCATGAAGCCAAAAAAGTTCAACTTCTTCCACATCTGTGAAGCCCATATAGCACTGGTGACTTTTGCCAGCCAGAACGGCTACTTCCAGTTTGGTCCTCCGGCTAACTTGAATGGGGATAAAACAATTTAATCATGCGGCTCTTCTAGACTTTCGAAAGTATCGGACCAAATGGATCAAATTCTGAAATTTCATTTCAAGGGAGTTTTGATGCTCAAAAAATGTATCCGCTGATTTACAGATGTCTCTTTCATCATGTAAGTCCGTGGGAAGTCTTTTTGGGCCCAACAGCATCAAATGACGTTGTAATTACACAGTTTGGCCGCTATGTCAAATTGGCTTCACAGCCTGGCGCTGTTCCTGGGGAGTTGCTCAAACTGCATTGACAGAGACTCCACAGGGATCCAGGGCAGGGAAGCAGGGCTGATGAGACAAGACGAAGGCTGGAACCAGAGCAGACGAGACTGTGAGGAAACAGACAGTGTTAGTCAAGGGAAAAAAACAGACAACAACAAGAAAATTGGTGACGTATGAAAACTGTCTGAAAGCATAGACTGACTGGTTCAGAGGCTATGGTGGCAGGGCTGAGTATTTGTAGAAGTCTTGATTATTGAGATGAGGTACAGCTGGTATGGCTCTGCTCTGACTCCAGCATACTTGTCTCCACTCACACAATCAGACACACATGACCCGGACTTGGATAAGCAGTGGAGGATGGATGATGGATGAAAGGATTTAGTGTCACAATGTCAAAGCTCAGTGTTTTTAACCTTCACATGACCAGCTCTGCAGTCATTCAACCATCTTTAGTTATTCAAGGACATGAACACTCACAAGGCGTAAACATTGAAATTGTTCCATCTATACCTTCCATCACATATGATGTGAATGCACCATCAGCCGTATTGCAAAAGAATCTAAAGCTTTCTGATTGGATGTTTCTTGCAGCACCTAATTCACCTCTCTCCTAAAGTTGTTCTGGACAGTCTTGGACCTCTGACATTTTTAGTCAATGAAGCAGAATATTTGTTGCTCAGTGTCTCATCATTTGTTGATTCAACCAGGAAAATCGATTAGCAACATATAGCAAACAGAACAACTATAGAGAGAACACAACAAGGGATAGTTATCAGGCCTCTCTTCATTCCTGACAGATGAGCAGCTTCGACTCTGACAGTTTGTGTTGAACAGTGACTCACTCTGAGACAGTAGAAACCAGCTTCTCATTCAAAACACTTTCTCACATTTCAGACTGAACTGCTTTTAAATAATTCAACTGCTTTGCAATACAGTGGAAACCACTTATAGTGATCACTTCCGTCCGGGTCAAATTGATCACTATAAGTGGATGATTATTATTATAACTGAATTTTTTTTCTTTTTCTTAATTTCTCATGCAGATTCATCTTATGCTTATTCATCTAATTGACATTTGTATATTTTATTACATGAAAAGTAATGAAACCGGCAGCTTTGCTATTTACTGAATTTTATTGCCTTTCAAAATACAGAACAGAATTTGTTTTTGGCAGTTTGTCATAAGCTTCAAGGAGACATTTTTCATTGAGTGAAAATTACTTTTTCCTTTTCTTTTTCCCGTCATGATTTCAATGTGCACATGTCACCAGCCTCAGGTCATCAGCTGGCAGCATTGTGTGCTCTGCATTTAGGCTGTGGGGGTGGGGGCCGCAGCCAGAAAGCTGAACCAGAATCAATTTTTGGAGAAACGCAACCTATAGCGCTGCACAACCCTGCCATGAGGGAAGATAAAAAACATTACTAGGAGGAGGGAAGGACATTTCTTTTTGATTGATAAGGTTAAAAGTAAAGTTAGGCTTTGCTGTCTGATTTTAAATAAGACGAGAGTAACAGAGAGAGAGAGAGGCTGAGAGTGGATGAGGAGAGCAAGCAGTGGTAGTGAGAAAGCTGGTGAATGAGAGGAAGAAAACTTTATTTTCTGATTGTTTCAAGGTGATTACAAATAAACACCCACACCCCGCACCTCTACACAACCCTGCAGAAGTGCCAAATACACATCATATGTGTACTATGGGAGTAAGGTACAAAGAAAATAGAATTACTGTAGTTTAAAATGTTTTTTTCCATATGTTTTCATGTATGAAAAGACCCAAAATGAACACTGTCAGCGGACTATTGATTACTATAAGCAAATTATTTGAACAGCATTTGTGTGGGAATGATTCTGTCCTGAGCTTTTTGAGCCATATAAGCAGTTGATCACTGTAAGTGGTTTCCACTGTCATGTTTAATGACTTGTGATTGGATTAGGAGAAATGTTGAGTTTGAAAAGTTGCACAATTATCAGTATTAACAAACTGTTACTGTTGGCTGAATAAATAGTTTGACAGAATGTTTGACCATGTGTTCAAATGTTGGATCAGTTGTTTGTACAGGTGGATGTATTATGGGGGAAGGACCCGAGGATGCATTTGTACTCTGATGATTTGATTTGCTGTCATATTTAAAGTTCAGAGGATAAAAACTTCCTCCAGAACATCAACAGAGTTCTGTGATCACAACAGTCATATGAACACTTTACAGACAAATGAACATTATCTGATCATATTGATAGTGAAACACTGGTGACACAGAGAACATGACACATCAAACCAGCATTAAAGATATTTAAGGTGGTAACAACTTTAATGTTTGATTTCTGACACAGTTGGTGGATTATAAATGACATTTATACTCACACATATGAGCATGACTTTAAAAAATCATTTATGTACAAAACTCACAAAGACAGCTCATTCATTCTCTGTGCAGCAGTGACATCACAGTGAGATTACTCATTAAATGGTCAGCTCACTTGTTTGTAGTTGCAGGAAAGTTCACATGTTCTGAGAAAAGGAAGACAATTGGTAGATTGTAATTTAAGGGTCACAGTTTCCACATCTAAAGTTGTTTTTTATGTTAATTTTTAATGTTGCTGTCTCTGATTATAAGTTGTGTTGTGTCACAGGTCTGAACCCATCTTCTCTGTGTGAGTGTAGATTAGACACAAAACGGTGTGTTTCCATTCACCTGTTCATTTTCAATTTGAGCATATAAAATAAGTGGAGATGCGAGAAATTAAGAACAAAATGTAAATCTGTGTAAAAGACTAAAAGTAGCTGTGTAGATAAAAAGCAAATGTAAACAGAAGGAGTGAATAAATGATGACATGAATCATGTGACTTAAACGTCACTGGAGAGCTGAAAACATCAGAACTGTGTGGAGCGATGAGGAGACTGTAACCTTCCTCAAATAAATACATGAAACAATCAGAAATGTCACATTTCCATCATGTTTTCCATATGGTTTTCCATCATTTGAGCTTTGACCGATGTCATCTCGTTGTGTCCTCTTCTTCTGCAGTAGTTTAATGGCATCTACTGGAGAATTTCCGCCACCTGCTGTTTATCTGTTAATATTCACACAACAACAGTGAATTACACTTGTTGTATGTTTGATTCTCAGGTGATTGTCGATGCAGCAGCACCACCTGCTGTTCAAACCAACAAACTACCAGCTTCAGTTTGTAAATCACACATCAGACAGTCCTCAGTGTTCGTCAGTATGTGTGAGGCTTTGCTACAGTTAAAGGATGAAATATAAACATCCAACTAGGAATGCAAACAGCTGTATGTAATATTTAATTTCATGTGATTTAATCATTGATAAATTAACTGCTGAGAATTTGGGAAGATGAAACAAACTAAAACTTCACTTTTATCAGAAAGTCTTTTCTTCTTACTGTCTATGTCCTGTTTAGGTCTTATTTTTCAATGTTTCTTGTTGTTTTACTGTTTTATTCTGCATTGCACTTTTAAATTATTTTTGTAATGTAATTATTATACTGTAATTATTTACTTGAGTTGATTGGTATGACATAGTTGTTGCTAGGCAGTTGGTAGGATCAGTTGATAGGGGGTTTCAGGATGTTGTTACAGTGTTCATAATTAGTCTGTATGTCATTGCTAACGTGGTTGGTAGGATGTTATTTGGTGGCTCCTTTAGTGTTTGCAAAGATCTTCCATGGTTGCCATGGCTGCACCAGGTAGCAGCTAGGTTGTTGTCAGGAGGTTGCTATTGTGACTCTGGGTAGTTTTTAGGGTGTTGTGGTGAGGTAATGGTAGACAGAATAGTGATATGTTGATAGTGATATGCAGGTGAGAATTTTGTGTTAATAATTTGAATAAAGGGTAACAGAAATGGAATGAAAGAGTAGTTTTAGTCTAAATGAAAAACTGAAAGGAAAGAAGACACGATCTTAAGAAATAAGACACAAACTAAAGGATAAGGAGGGGGAAATCGAAAGAACAAACAAAAGAAATACCAGCAAAAAAAAAAAACAAAGATATGGTATAAGAAGGGAAGAAAGGACTGAAAAGAGAAAAGAAACAGTTCTGACATCTTTGATAAATATGAATTCAGATGTGAAGATGCAGCAGCTTGATGAATGATGTCCTCTCTCTCTACAGTCCAACATTATTTAAACCTGTGGGGATGAACACAATGGGTTAACTCAGTCATATGATCACAGCAAATGTCTGGATGATCTGACTGGATGACTGTTGTATTTATATCTCTCTTCCTGACCAAACGCCAGCAGTGGAAAAAGTTCTCCCACTACAGTAAAAGTACCAATACTGCAATGTAAAAATACATGTCAAACAAGTCAAAGTCCTGCATGAAAAATCCTACCACAGTAAAAGTACATAAGTATTATGAGCTTGATGTAGTTAAAGTATTGCAGTAAAAGTAGTGGTTTGGTCCCTCTGACTTATATATTAATATGTATGACATCATTAGATTAGTAATACTGAAGCATCAGTGTTAGAGCAGCATGTTACTGTTGTAGCTGCTGGAGGTGGAGCTAGTTTCAACTACTTTATATACAGTTAGCTGGTTTAGTCCAGTGGTTCCCAACCTAGGGGTCGGGCCCCTCCAAGGGGTCACCAGATAAATCTGAGGAGTTGTGAGATGATTAATGGGAGAGGAAAGAAGAAAAAACAAAATTCTGATACACAAATCTGTTTTCAGTTTTTGGACTTTTTCTCTAATCTTTGATTTTTGCTGAAATATTGGATCATTTGAACATTCATTCAGAAAGCATGTGAGAAGTTTAGAGGGAAAAATCACTATTTGGTGGTGCCGTTAACAACTTAACAAATGTGACCCCGTCTACACACTGCTTTTTGTAAGACATCAAAAGCCAAAAAGGTTGGAAACCACTGGTTTCATCTTATACACTGTGTTGTATTAAAAGTTTGTTATATTATCCATTATGTCAAATCTTCCTCTGAAAAGTAACTAAAGCTGTCAAATAAATGTAATGAAGTAGAAAGTACAGTATTTTCCTCTGAAATGTATTGGGGTGGAAGTATAAAGTAGCATCAAATGGAAATACTCAAGTAAAGTACAAGTACCTCAAAACTGTGCTTAACTACAGTAGTTGAGCAAATGTACTTAGTTACTTTCCACCACTGCCAAAAGTCTGTATCATAAACCAGAAAATGCTGGTCCAACCTCTACTGACCTCAGAATCTCCAGTCTACAGTTTGGACTCTCCAAAAGATCAGACAGCAGCTTCACTCCTGAATCCTGCATCTTGTTAAGGCTCAGATCCAGCTCTCTCAGATGGGAGGGATTGGACTTTAGAGCTGATGCCAGAGATGAACAGCCTTTATCTGTAATCTGACAGTCCTTCAACCTGCAGAGAGCATGATTTTATCAAACCACAGCTGGATTTTAGACTCTTTACAGAGGAAGAGATTCTGTAAAGAAATTCTGTACCTCAATGTCTCCAGTCTACAGTGTGGACTCTCCAGTCCAACAGACAACAGCTTCACTCCTGAATCAGACAGCTTGTTGACACTCAGTTCCAGCTCTCTCAGATGGGAAGGGTTGGACTTCAGAGCAGAGGCCAGATGTGAGCAGCTGTCCTCTGTGATCAGACAGTCCTTCAACCTGCACAGAGGAAAATATTTTAACAAAGCACAGATTGTTGTCAGATCCCAAACAGATAAAGCAAAATATATAATCTACCTTAGAGTCTCCAGCCTGCAGTGTGGACTCTCCAGTCCAGCCGACAGTAGCTTCACTCCTGAATCCCGCAGCTCATTTCCATGCAGTTCCAGCTCTCTCAGATTGGAGGGGTCAGAGCTCAGAGCTGAGGCCAGATGTGAGCAGCAGCTCTCTGGCAATGCACAGTGATTAAGTCTGTATTTTCAGGAAAAACAGTCAGGATACCTGTCACATATTTCTATTTTTGTGTCCCTGTTTCATAAGCTGATAGTCCTTATTTAGAGTATAAGTCCTAATAAATATGTGACATTTCTGTCATATCTAAGGCGAAGAGACAGCAGTGTCCCCAGTGTCAGACTGATCAATGTTGTATGTTTATTTGTTTCTGGTTTCTTTCCATTGTGATTTTATATTTTTGTTGAAACAGAGATAAATCTGCTAGGAAACTGTAGGAATACTTTTTGTGATACATGCAGAAGAGTGGTGTTTTGGTGGGAGTGGAGACTACCAGGTGGAAAATCAACAATGCCTGACTACTAATGGAGACTCAATGACCTGTGCAAAAAGACAGAACTCTTTATTTTAATTTTGCTCAAATTTATTATTTCTCTTTGTAGTTTGACTCAACTGAGCCGGATGGGATTTATTTCATTTTAGAAAGATGAAATTATTTAAGAGCTGAATTTATATATCAGAGCTGTGATGAACTGAACTTATCAGCAGCAGCAGCTGTCGAAGCTTTAGCTGTGTTAGAACAATAGTTTATTTGTATGTCAAGCTACAGTTCCTCTAATGGATAGTTGAAGCTGATTTCATTTGCACTATGGTGCACTGTGGCAAAAAATAAGCCTTGGGCCCCAATTTTACCAACCCGAGTTTGCCTACCATTGTCAGAATTAATGATATTCTGATTGATAAACTTATTTGTTCATATTATGCCACATTCACAGTTCTGCAATCAGTGATTGCTGGTGTTCATATAAATGCATCCATTATGTAAAATTCATTTCACTCATGGACAGAGGTAAAAATACATATTTTGTAGATATTTAACATGTCCAGTTGGTCATATGATTACCAGTTACATGTTGTACTGTAAATGAATCACTTTTATTCTGCAAAATAGAACAAGTACAGCCAACAACTAAAGACACCTGATAAAGATATCAGATCTACAAGAAAAACAGTCAGTGAGCTGACCTCAGAGTCTTCAGTCTACAGTTTGGACTCTCCAGGCCGGCAGACAGCAGCTTCACTCCTGAATCCTGCAGCTCATTCATACTCAGATCCAGCTCTCTCAGATGGGAGGAGTTGGACTTCAGAGCTGAGGCCAGAGAAGCACAGCTGATCTCTGACAAACTGCACCGACTCAATCTGAATAAAGAATTAAATATTTAGTGAAATCAAATTCATAACCGATCTGTCTAATTTAATGGCATAGCATATCATTTCTTTGTCCTTATCACTGGATGGAGCCCTTGTGAACTCTGACATATTTATTGTGATTGTGTGTTTACTGACATCATGCCACCTGTTTCTATGGTAATGAATAACAATTACTGTAACCCTCCTCAAAAGTATTTTTCTCCACAGTTTCTTTAACAGTACTGATTTGCCCCTGCACATCACCTGTCTGGCATAAATTGCCAGACAGGTGATGTGCAGGGGTCGCTTCACATAGTGGGCATAACAACAGTTTCACAAAAATACTTTTGGCTGGTATGTAATTTTAGTCTTCATTTAGCTCTTTGACCAATCCAATGCAAGTTATTCTAATGGACAATCCACATAGAAAGCATTTTTAGAAGCATTTTTGACATCCATCACTCACTTGTCTCATGGAACAGATATATCCATATGCAGCATGCTCTCATGCGCACTCTGAATGAGAGGCACACAGACAGGGCCAGTAAAGAGACAGACAGGGCCAGTAAAGAGATTTTTAGATGGCCCACCAGCCCATCGATGTGGCAGCCCACTGGGATTTGTCCCAGTATTCCCAGTGGCCAGGACACCACTGCCAGGAGCTGCTGATGACAAACGGCTACCTCAGTGGACAGAGATGCTGAACAAAGGTTGGAGTCAGTGTGGATTGAATGGATAGAATGTGCTTACATGCTGCTCACTTCTCACTTTCTATGTGGATTCCTAGTAAGCCTGAAGCATTAGCCAACATACTCTGAGGGTGTTCAGCATGAACAGCATGACAACAGTCCTGCATTGAGATAGCACAGGAGGTTGTGTTGGTGGTGGCGTGTTGCTTCAGGTACAGATAAGACATGAAATATGATCCAGGGAGCTGGATGGAGTAACAGATCTTTGAATTTGAAGGTTTACCAGACACCAAAACACTTCACAGAGGTTTATGATTCTCAGACAGGACTTTACAACTATTTTGTATTTCAGCATAGCAATCTTGAGGTAAACAGTAGAAATAGGTTCATAGTTACATTTCAGCAAACATTTTTGGTGTTGTTACCTCCACTCTGTTGCCAGAGTGCCCCTGCACTTTAGCGCTGCATTTTTTCATGCAGCGCTAAAGAATGGTGAAGTCCAGACATTTGGACTCAGCCTTTGTGTAAACCAGCATCATGTGCATGCAGATGGTATCTGACCTCAGAGTCTCCAATCTCCATTGTGGACTTTCCAGTCCAGCAGACAGTAGCTTCACTCCTGAATCTTGCAGGTTGTTGGAGCTCAGCTCTAGCTTTCTCAGATGGGAGGGGTTGGACTTCAAAGCTGAGACCAGAGATGCACAGCTGATCTCTGTTAGTCCACAATTAGCAAGTCTGTAATTAAATGGATAAAATCTATATCAGAAATGATATGGTAAGAAAAAAAGTGATTTAAATTTACTGAATAGTATTCCCACCACCCTCTGCCCACCACACATAAACATAAAATTTTAAACACAACACTTTTCTTTTTGTTCCCATTTTTACAAAATAACAAAAACAATCAGATAGATTAATTCTTTCAGATCTTGCACAAGAATGTGTTTACATTTCTGTCTGTGACTATTTCATCTGATGCAATGGTAACATGGCAACTGTGGCATATCAACATCTTTGCTATGATGAAGAGAATAAAAGGAATTTTTGCTTCACAGCATCAATATCCTGACAGATAATGCAATCAGTTCCCACCAATATCCAAGATGTTGAAGCAGGAAGAGGAATGAAACATGTTACAAACCACTGCCGACAAACTTATCAACCCTATACAGAGATGATGTCTCATGCTGTATGAGGCAAATGGTGGATATTCCAGAAACTGACTATTTTCTGGTGGTTTGGGGATCTGTTTGACAAGCTGAGGAACATTTGTAAACCATACTATGTGAAATGAAAATATGAATGTTTTATTGATCATTTTCAGGTTATGTATTGTGTTTAATTTTTGGTCAGTTTAAGATCTACAAGAGCAAAAGACAGTAAGTGAACTAACAAGAGAGTCTCCAGTCTACAGTGTGGACCCTCCAGTCCAGCAGACAGCAGCTTCACTCCTGAATCCTGCAACTTGCTTCCTGTGAGGTCCAGCTCTCTCAGATGGGAGGGGTTGGACTTCAGAGCTGAGGCCACAACCTCATAGTGAGTCTCTGATAGCCAACATTCAGGAAGTCTGGGAGGACAGAGTGAATGTTAAGTCACAAAATGAAAAATGACAATAGTTTGGGGTACAATGGGAAAAGATTGAAAACATGTTGTCATATTGAGAACTATTACAAGTAACCAACAAGAGAACAATACATGAACTGCTTGAACATAGTTTTGTAAAAGGACAATCATAACTAACGTATGTGTTTTATTTTACAGACCTGTTTGTACAGTTCTTGTTGACTAGTTTCCATAGCGTCTCTGTTACGTGTTGATGCTAATATTTGCCTGCTCTAACCTTCCTGCCTGTTTCTAAAGCCAGCAGAGCGACGCAACTAACAACCTGTACCATACACCACAGGCTGCTGCTATCCATCTCAAAAAAATAGAGGAAATAGTTAGCAATACAACACAATTAATATAGCAGGTATTGCTAATATGATAAATGATCACTGCACTCCATTTGGCCATGCCGTTGTGCTGCTTGTTATGTAGCGGTGCGGGCAGGGAAACTTGAAACATGAGGTGGCTGATATGATGCTGATCATCAGCTGATAAACGATGGATGATTATCTGAGAAAAGGAGTGGTAGTGGTCCTTGTTATGGACAAGATATCACAGGATGAACCAGATATTTATCTGAATAATGTCCCACTTCTATCATTTCATACTAAACACCACAAAGTTCCTGCTTTTGAGCTGCACAAACTAAAATTTTAATATATTGTCCCAAAGAGCCCAGATATTCAATATTTTATGTTATTTAATTTAATTCAGTCATAATTTTACACAATCAAGGTCAAAACATGACATCATATGTTTGGATTCAGTGTTGCCAAACTATGTACAACATATTGGCTGTTTACAGTCTGCAGTTTCCATGCTTTACAACTCCATGTGTCATTAAAGTGTTGATTCAGGTCGATTCAGGTTGGCGCAAGCAGTACATGACATTATGTGTGCCAAATGTAAATGGAGTGGTAAAACTACGCCTGACCTGATAATCAAACTTTAAAGTGGAGACCTCTGTGGCAACATGTGTTTATCAAATGTTTATATTTAAATTCTTGTCTCGAACCCTATTGACACAGAGTAAATTCATGTTTCCTAGATGATTCCAGCTATCTGATCTAGAAAAAGCTTTGTGTAAATGCATCTGAAAAGCAATTGAGACAGACTAAAATCCGCTCAAACCACCTCTCAAATTTTCTTTTCCAATTCTGAAAACTGCTGCCAGAAACAGTGACAGTAGCTCCACAAAGTTGTATAATGATCAAGCGGGTAGCTCCCAGTCTGAAAAGTAAAGCCAATGCGGAAGTGCCTTCAACCTGCATTCTCTCTAATGGCCAGCAGGGGGCAACTCCTCTTGCTCCAAAAAGAAGTCAGATTGTATGGAAGTCTATGAGAAAATGACCCTACTTCTCACTTGATTTACTACCTCAGTAAACACTTTCCTAATGAGTTTATGGTGTCAATCGCTAGTTTCAAGTCTTCTCCAGTGCATCATGATGTTCATTTTCTATATTATGGTTCCATTTAGAGTGAAATAGATGATAAAACAGCATAAACTTTAGGGAATAGCTACGCTGTAATTGACAAGTCACTACCAGTTGATTACGTAATGTAACCATGGCATAACCCAAGATTCACAGAGTATAGCCATAGCTGCTGTTATTTCACAGTATGTTTTCAGTTTGGTCATTTTAGTCACCTAAAAAAGTCTTGTTCAGTGTTTGGTTGTAATAAAAGACCTTCTAAGGAGTCGGATGTTCAGTTTTTCTGGTGAGTATATTTTGTTTTAATGGTTTTTGGCCTGTTTTTTGCTAGCGGAAATTAGCATTAACATTAGCATTATCACTGTTAACCATAGATTGTAAATGCACCATGCCAATGAAGCTTGCAGCTAGCGCTATGATTAGCTCCACACTCTCATTCAAATACGGTCACTTCTGGCTCCTTAAATCAAACATGGCGATGGTCAAATCCAAGATGGCAATGGTCAAATCCAAGATTGCAATGATCAAATCGCTAAACTTGAGGCTTCAAAACAGTCTATGGTGTTGTTATAATGATGTTACAATCTGGACTTACCGAGCCTTTCTGCAGTTCCTCACAGCTGGAATCAGTCTGAGTCGACCCTCCACTGATGTGTTGTACTTGTCCAGATCCAACTCATCCAGAATCTCCTCTGACATCTGCAGCATGTAGGCCAGAGCTGAGCAGTGGATCTCAGAGAGTCTCTTATCTGATCTATTCCGTGACTCCAGGAACTCTTGGATCTCCTGATGTACTGAGCGGTCGTTCATCTCCATCAGACAGTGGAAGATGTTGATGCTTCTGTCAGGAGAGATAAACTTAGCCTGCTCCTCCTTCAGGTTGTTGATGATTCTCTGGATGATTTCTGGACTGTTCTCTGTCTGACCCAGCAGGTCTCCTAAGAGACTCTGGTTGGACTCCACAGAGAGGCCATGAAGGAAGCGAACAAACAGGTCCAGGTGGCCATTTTTACTTTTGAGAGATTTCTCCATGGCTCCCATCAGGAAGTCATCTAGGGATGGGTAAGAGTTATCGTCCATGTCATCATCATAATAATTCAATGAATCATCATCATTATCATCTTCCAGGAAGTCCTCCAATACCTCTGTCTTCCTGTTGGTGTAACAGTGGTACATGTAGACTGCAGCCAGAAACTCCTGAACGCTCAGATGAACAAAGCAGTAGACTGTTTTCTGGAAGATCACACTCTCTCTTTTGAGGATCTCTGTACAAAATCCTGATAACACCGAGGCCTCTGTGACATCAAGACCACACTGCTCCAAGTCTTTTTGGTAGAAGATGATGTTTCCTTTCTCCAGATGTTCAAACGCCAGCCTCCCCAGCTTCAGAAGGACTTCCCTGTCAGCCTCTGTCAACTCCTGTGGACTTGTCTCATGTCCCTCATCATACTTGTGCTTCTTCCTCTTTGTCTGAACCAGCAGGAAGTGTAAATACATGTCAGTCAGGGTCTTGGGCAGCTCTCCTCTCTGGTCTGTAGTCAACATGTGCTCCAGAACTGCAGCAGTGATCCAGCAGAAGACTGGGATTTGACACATGATGTGGAGGCTCCTGGATGTCTTGATGTGTGAGATGATTCTGCTGGACAGCTCTTCATCACTGAATCTCCTCCTGAAGTACTCCTCCTTCTGGGTGTCAGTGAAGCCTCGTACTTCTGTTACCCTGTCAACACATGCTCGAGGGATCTGATTGGCTGCTGCAGGTCGGGAAGTTATCCAGATGTGAGCCAAGGGAAGCAGATTCCCCTTGAAGAGGTTTGTCAACAGTACATTGACTGATGACATCTGTGTGACATCAGACACGACCTTCCTGTTGTTGAAATCCAGTGAAAGTCTGCTTTCATCCAGGCCGTCAAAGATGAACAAAACTTTACAGTCATCGAGCTTCTCTGCTGTGACCTTCTGTAATGTTGGATGGAATTCATGGATCAGCATGAGAAGACTGTACTGCTCATCTTTGATCAAGTTTAGCTCCCTGAATGAAAGCAGAATCACCAGACTGACATCTTGATTTTTAGAGCCCTCTGCCCAGTCCAGAGTGAACTTCAGCACTGAGAAGGTTTTTCCAACACCAGCGACACCATTTGTCAGAACGACTCTGATGTGTTTCTGGTGGTCAAGTAAGACTTTAAAGATGTTGTGACACTTGATTGGAGTGTCATGGAGGGTCTCCATCTTGGAAGCTGTCTCAAGCTGCCACACCTCATGTTGGGTATTAACGTCTTCACTCCGTCCCTCTGTGATGTAGAGCTCAGTGTAGATCTTGTTGAGGAGGGTTTCACTTCCTGCTTCATCAATTCCTTCAGTCACACATTCACATCTCCTCCTCAGACTGACCTTATGTTCATCTAAAACCTCCTGCAGACCACTTTCTCCTGAAAGAGAAGAAAAGTATGGATTTTTTTAACATCTATCAGTGTGTTCACATGAACTTCCATAGCCATGTTACTCAGAAGAAACCAGGTTATGACGGTTATGGGGAACATGTTAACGTGCACAGTGATCAGATGTGTTATTTTATCTGTATTAATGATAGAAGATGGTGTGTTGGTCCTGACTTTTCCTCACAGCGAGGATGTGTCTTAATTTAACAGTCAAATGTCCAGTGGTGGAAGCCAACTTATTCAGACCTTTAGGGGATACTTTAGCCCTATTTGCATTGGACTAGTATTACCTGAGGACCTCTAGTAATTTGTAATAATTTGGGGGCGGTTGTCTGTGATCTTAAGCCTGTGCAAAACTGCCATGTATGTAATTTGTAAAGCAAAAAATTCCACCACAAATTACCTACCATATTTTGCTTAACACAGAGGTTATGTGATAATATTAGTCCTGTGCAAATCGGCATTTCATGATTTGGGGTCTTTTCTTTTTTTAGCAAGGTTTTTTGTTTTCTCTGCATCTATTTTATGCCTCTTTCCCGGATGAGAATTATGGAGACTGTGATGGAAATTATAAAGGAAAGTTCTGACAACATTTTGGGTGCAAATTCAGGAGGCTACATAGCATGGAGACCCATTCACAGAAAGGGCAAACTCAAATCCATCAGAAGAGCGAAATCTTGAAAGATGATGAGATGGATGACATGCATGGCAGTATGCAATAAGGAACATTTTTCTATCCGTCAGCAGGCTCAATACAAACATTTTTAGTGCTAAATCAATCATATACAGGGGGATAATGTCAGTAAATTTGAGTAAAATACAGATTTTGCTTATTCCGTGTGAATGCATCACACAAAACTCAGGTGCGTGGGTAATTTCTAAATCACGATGTCCCAAGGTAATACTAGTACTGCGTGACTAGTTCCAGTTTGACTTTGGATCAAATTATTTTAAACACAAGGATGCATCGTTCTGTATAATGATCTCCACATTTGTACTGCCACTCAACTTTCCCTATCTACAGTCTTTTGTTAAGCACATGTTATGCATATACATGGCAGAGAAATCTACCTGAAGAAACCAGATTTCTCTAATCCCTAACCAGATTACAGTAACGGTTACTTAAATGCATGTAAACACACTGAATGCTGTTGAATCTTACACTGGGAATCATTTACATTACTGAAAAAAACAATGTCTGAAAGAAAAAAAACGTAAAAAGTTCTGGTGTTTTCTTTATAATAATTTAAATGTTGAAGCTGATGTATTTTACAAAAATGTCCTGTTTTTAGATATGAGGATCAGGAGACAGATCTTCAGTCTTACTTTTTGCAGTGCTGGTCTGACTGTCTGTCTGCGGTCCAGGTCCTGTTCTGGATCTTTCTGCACACTGGAGACAGGAGGAGTCTCCTGATGAAGCAGACTGGTCCCAGTATGAGACGATACACAGTCTGCAGAACCAGTGTCCACAGCTGGTAGGGACTGGATCCTTCAGGACGTCGTGACACAAGGAACAGCAGGACAGCTGCTCCTCCTGAATCCTTCAAATATTATAGAGAGAGATGTGGATTTACAGTCTGGTTACCTCCGCCTCAGCTCAGATGGCTGATTATCATGATTGATAGGTAGGAAGGCAGAGCTAAGGGTGCATTCCAACCTATAGTTCTTTTATAGTTCCTGCTGAGCAGCAGGGAACCTTTCTTTGTTGCACTTAAATACCTACTTAAACCTTTCAGATTGTAACTTGTTGTAAATCTTTACTGCTACTTTGACTTCAGATGTGTAAATGTTTTTGGTGAATTCAAACATGGTTCTTTTAGTGTTTTGTAGCAGAAATACCATCATAATTTCTGAGTACAAAAACAGATTAAGATCTGTTATGGTTAAAGGGTAATTACACTAAATTATCTTTGATTACATGAGTTTATGGTAGACACAGTCTCTTACTTTGTGTCTGAGGGTCCAGGTTCATTACTGAAGAATGGAGGCTCTTCTTTAGAATAGTCACTCTTCATAGAAAGACAACTGGATGCTGGAGACTCTGCTCTCTGTCTGTGGTGCTGACCTCTGGAAACAGCAAAAAGTTTTATTCACATTATATAAATACTGTAAAATGATCAAAAGGACAAAGTGTCACAGCCTGGCTCATTGGCTGCGACAAAATATGGGAGACCAGACCAGTTTTGCAACTTTGCAAGTGTTTATTTACAGAAATAACACATAAGAACGGAAAAACGTGGAAGTCAAGAATCAGTAGTGTAGGCATGTGTGGATGTGTGTGTGTGCATGTTGTCAAACAAAAAAACAAAACAGCCGTGCTGTGCCGCGCTCAGAGTGGAAGAGGTGAGATGAAGAAGGAGAGAGAAACTCTGTAGAAGGGCTATTTACAGTCGCGACCACACCGGGCCCAGGTGTGTGATTGAGTGTTGAGTGTTAGACAGCACTCTCCATCACCATCATCAAAACACCAAATGAGGGAATATCTTTTAGAAGAATGGTGTTCCTCAGCCTTGGCATTGATTCTCAATTGGGTTGAGATCTGGTGACTGTGAAGGTCATAGCATATGATTCACATCATTTTCATACTCATCAAACCATTCAGTGACCCCTCGTGTCCTGTGAACTGGGGCATTGTCATCCTGGAAGAGACCACTCCCATCAAGATAGAAATGTTTCATCACAAGATAAAGGTGATCACTCAGAACAACTTTGTACTGATTAGCAGTGACTCTTCCCTCTAAGGGGACAAGTGGACCCAAATGATGCCGGCAAAATGCCCCCCACAGCATAACAGAGCCACCAGATCTCCTCACTGTAGGGGTCCAGCACTCAGACATGGACCAGTTGTTCCTTTAATTTGCCACCTGTAGATGTAAGGTTGAAGTAGTTCAGAGCCAAATCCTATTTGCACTCTTCATCTCTCCCCTTTTGTACAATTGTCCTGTGGGAGAGATCGGTGTCATTTTTTTGGCCTATTAATTTTCATAATCCATCCTACTTACTCATAATTTATTGTGTGTATTTTTTGTTGCCAACAATGTTATAATGTCTGACTGAAGTCTATTTATCTCTGTCAGAATAAACGTAGATCAACTCCAAAAACTCCAAAGAGATCCCAGTACCATGAAATCTTCCAGCACAACATGTGCAACACGCATCTGAACATTAATTTGGCAGCACTTTATGAACTGGGTCTTAGTAAATAAAACTCTGACAGTTATTTAGTTAAATCTCCCAACAAAGTTTTAATGAGAAACAGAAACTTTATTTACAAGAATGTTTGACTTCATGACCATCAGTAGAGACTTACTTTGCGTCTGAGGGTTCATGACTGAAGAATGGAGGTGAATCTTTGGACCAGTGACTCTTCACAGACAGACGGCTGTCCTCTTCTTCAGCACAGTCACTCATCTCCTGCGCTTCAATCCGTCTGAGTTTCATTATTAACACAAACACACACTGAGAATCAGTTTTATCTCTAAAACCTTTCAAGCTGCTTCTTTATTCACTTCAATGCTGACAGGTTTGAAGGAGTGGCTGAGACCAATCAGATCAGAGAGGAAACTCATAACTGGAAAAACCAGTCAGTATAATATGCAAAAAATCCCCTATTTGAAACATTACAAAATATTATTTGATCATTTCAAACAAGAAAATCTGCCAATGGGGTCAAAAAAACACTAACCTTAAAACTTGTTTTAGATTACAGCCTGTTTGGCTTCATATATGAGATGAACTGTCAGAAATTCAAGTTGAAGAAGCTTGAACCTTGATTATTTGTCTCTAAAGTCACCTCGGTTTATGAGCTGTGGAGTTTTAACCAGCAGCTTCCAGACTGAGCTTTAACTTGGCTCAGTGTAGGAATTCATATCTTCAAACTCTTTAGCTGTGGTCTGATTTTTGAAATAAGCAAAGCATCTTATTTTCTCATAATAGAGATAAATCCACTTTTCAGATTTGTTACCTGTCAGCTTGAGCAGAAAAATGACTGAATATGTCAGTTACCTTAAAACAAGTCTATGGGTCTCTGTCTTTGATCAGAAAATATAAGGTTTAATCATCCTAAAATAAGATATTATAACTTTCTTGAATCTCGTGTTTTGCATAGTAGGAGACATGATGCAACACAGTGATGGCGTCACAATGATAAAACATCGAATATTAACAGTGACTCTGGTGGATTTTCTCTCAGATTGTTCATTTTAAAGTGAAACAAATAAAATGAAATGAGATAAAACTACAGCGGAATGAAGACTGACCTGCCTCCCGCTCTCTGTTTACTGGAAATGACGTCTTCTTCTGTGTGTTTCCGCTGTTTCTGTGGAGTCAGAGCTGTTTGAGGGCAGGCTGGGAGGAGTTTGTGGTTTCAGGAACAGCATTTGAAAGGGAAGAGTAACAGAAGAAAGGGGAGAGACCAGAATCCAGCAGGGGCGGAGCTACAATGCTGAAGCAATGCTGAGGAGAGAAGGGAGGGGGAGAGGACATCACATACGTCATGAAACTCGTTCATAATGTTCTGTTTTATTCAGTTTCAACAGGACTCAGAAGTCTGAAACAACAGGCTTGTATATTTGATCATTTCTTGATTTAAGCAGCTAAACTCCTTCTTCTCCTCAGAGTATCTCAACAAAGATCTATGACCTCATTAAAACTACCATCAACTTCTCTAAAAGGATGATCCTATAGTGTCTATCTAATATATATAATATATATATGCAAACACATATAGCACATATTTTGGGTTGTTTTGGCTCGACAGTGTGAATTTCATACATTTAATAATGACCTAAGCTGATATGGGATGTTTTATCAGCACATACTTTATCTGATCGACTTTGACAGAGTGAGTTTGACACCCTTCATTAATTTGTCCACATTTAAAAACTTAATTTTAGTATAACTATCTGAAATCTTCTGCTTAAAAACACATTGACATTGAAGAGTTTACTCTGAGAAATATTGAGAGATTAATAAAGGAAACCATGTAAATTTCAGACCAGTCATATCAAGGAAATGCTCCTTGACTAAACATTCAAAAACTATAGACTTCAGATAATTTATCATCATTGATGAACCTGACAAAAAAACATTATATCGTTTTTAAACAGTACAGTTGCCTCAAAAATCATCACAATGTCTGCTAGTTTTCCCTTCAGCTGTGCTGCTCCTGTGAGATGTGGGCAGGTAGAAGTTGCTATAACACCTGTTGCCAGAGCTGTTTCCTCTGTTGATTCTTGTTTGAGGACAGGATGTGGTTTCAGTTTTTGGAAACAGAGCATATTAGTGAACCGACTGATGCTGCCACAGACTGAAATGTTACGTTCTGATTGAAGGATGAAAACTTTCATCTTCTGACTTTCTGGATGGTAGTTATGTTAGTATACTAGTATCACCTGTGTCTGATGAGCAACATGAATTTTCTAGGTTGAACTCTTCCTTCAGTGAAGATCATATTTATATGAGTCTTCAGATTGTTATTAAGGGTTAAACTCTCAGTGTCAGACTGAAGCTGCTCCTCTTCCTGGAATGACGGTAAACCTGATAACTCCTCCCTCTGCTGCCTGCTCTTAAACACACCGAGCTCATCTCTGTCCACATGTTTCCTGCTTCTCAATGAAATATGAATCATTTATGTAGTTTAGACTAAGCAGCAGTGAAATAAGAGGTTGTCAGACTCAGCGTCATCTGGAGCAGCAACAACATTAAAATACAGTGTGTAAGCAGACATTTACACATCACTCATCCAACACTCTGAAAGGGGCCATTCAGCACTATTTATCTTGACTTCATTCAGAGTTTGAATTCAGGTTTGTACATGTGTTTTTACACTGTGTTCTTGTTTTCGGCTGAAGTAAAGGATTAAGTTTTTTCCATCGTTGCTCGTTCTTATCTGACTGGAGTCATTCACTGTGACCTTTGTCCTTTAATGATACTGAACAAAGGTTGAAGCTCAAATGATGCCATTAAACATTGTTACAGCCCAACTGTAATATGTTAAAGAACTTCTGTTGAAATCCTCTTTCTTATTATGTCAGAAAGTCTTCTTAATCATTGAAGTTACAAAGAGGGTTTTATCAGCTAAACACTGTTTTCAAATTTCAAAAACTGCTCTCTACTAACTTTGCCACACGACTGAGTCTCTTTACTAACAAAGTCAGTAAAAATTTAACATTTACTGCCCCTGTTCCTAAAATCCGTAAAGTCTGATAACTCCTCCCTCTGCTTTCTGTGCTCTTTCACATATCTTCCAGCTGACAGCTGTGAACAGCAGCAGCTGACCAGCGTCCTTCACTACAGATCAGCAGGTGAACCTGAACACAAGAACCAGAGTTTAGTTTTGGATTACAGCTCAGCTTTTATCTTTTGTGAGGAGGTGAAACTCTCAGACGTTCAGTGTCCCTGAGAAGTGAAAATGGCTCAGCAAGGAGTTCAGCTGGATGGAAGGAAGTTCTGCTGTTCGATCTGTCTGGACCTACTGAAGGATCCAGTGACTACTTCCTGTGGCCACAGCTACTGCATGGGCTGTATTCAGACACACTGGGTGGGATGGAGAGGATCAGAGGAAGATCTACAGCTGTCCTCAGTGCAGACACAGCTTCATACCAAGGCCTGTCCTGCTGAAAAACACTATGTTAGCAGATTTAGTGGAGGAGCTGAAGAAGACTAGACGACAGACTACTCTAGTTCATCACTGCTATGCTGGACCTGGAGATGTGGCCTGTGATGTCTGCACTGGGAGGAGGCTGAAAGCCACCAAGTCCTGTCTGCAGTGTCTGGCCTCTTACTGTGAGCTCCACCTCCTGCTTCACTATGGAACTTTCCTAACACACCAGCTGGTGGAAGCTGCAGCAGAAAGGACTGAGAGGCAGAGAGAGTTCGAGGTGAGTCAACAACAAATCCAGCAGAGAATCCAGGACAGAGAGAAAGATGTGAAGATGCTTCAGCAGGAGGTGGAGGCCGTCAGTCGCTCTGCTGATAAAGCAGTGGAGGACAGTGAGAAGATCTTCACTGAGCTGATCCGTCTCATCCAGAAAAGAAGCTCTGATGTGAAGCAGCAGATCAGATCCCAGCAGGAAACTGAAGTGAGTCGAGTCGAAGAGCTTCAGGAGAAGCTGGAACGGGAGATCACTGAGCTGAAGCAGTTCTCACACACAGAGGATCACAACCAGTTTCTACTCAACTACCCCTCACTGTTACAACTCAGTGCATCTACAGACTCATCCAGCATCAATATCCGTCCTCTGAGATACTTTGAGCATGTGACAGCAGCTGTGTCAAAGCTCAGAGATCAACTACAGGACATCCTGAGGGAGGAATGGATCGACATCTCACGTGCAGAGACTGAAATGGACATTTTACTGCCACAACCAGAACCCAAGACCAGAGCTGAGTTCTTACAATATTCATGTCAAATCACAATGGATCCAAACACAGCACACAGAGAGCTGGTGTTATACCAGGAAAACAAGAAAGTGAGATATGAGAGAAACGAACAGTCATATCCTGATCATCCAGACAGGTTCACTGACCATCCTCAAGTCCTGAGTAGAGAGAGTCTGACTGGACGTTGTTACTGGGAGGTGGAGTGGACCGACACAGAAGTTTCAATAGCAGTCGCAGACAAGAATATCAGCAGAGAAGGATTTGAAAGTGACTTTACAGAATATGACAAGTCTTGGGCATTAGAATGTAAAGGCTATGGGTATGTATCCATTTATTGTGACAGTTATGATTATGTATTCAAACATAACAGTATGAGCACTGACCTCACAGGTCCTCGTTCCTCCAGAATAGGAGTGTACCTGGATCACACAGCAGGTATTCTGTCCTTCTACAGTGTCTCTGAAACCATGACTCTCCTCCACAGAGTCCAGACCACATTCACTCAGCCTCTCCATGCTGGAATATGTGTGCCTTCTTACCGTGATAAATCCACAGCTAGGTTTTGTTAGTAGACTGGAGCAGTTAAATCACTAGATTGTGGTATAAAGTGTGGAGAAACAACGTTAAGTAAAATGTTTGTTGTTGATGACGTGGTCGATGTGGTATATATGTGCTTGTATATATGAACGGTTTGACAAATGAAGTTTGTTTATACAGGAAGGAAAATTGTACATTGTAGAAGCCTTTACTTTCATTCTGGGTATCAAATTTAAAGTTAAGAAAGGGATATAAATATTTGGGCTTTTATGTTGATGATCATATAGATTTTATCAAGGTAGATCAGCTGTCTCTGTCTGCAGGCAGGCCACCAGGGGGAGTTATTGGTAAAGTTAAATCAATCAGAGACATTGGTTTCCTTAGTCAAACAGTTTCAGGCTTGTGTTTATTTTTTGAGGGGGCATGGGTTCATCACATGGGTTAAGTGACGTTTATGATGTGTTGTAAATATGTGTTTGATGATCAGTTCTGTCAGCTGGAGATTTTGTATCTTTGAGGAAAAAAGTTTCTTAAAGTTAAACATGACGGTCAAATGAGATGTAGAGGAAACCAAAGCTGTGCACTTATATTGAATATTTCACAGAACATTACGTTTATTACAATTTATCAAAGAATTTGTTCTCAGATTAGAGCTGGTGAAATAATTTGTTGTTGTTTTTAAGTTTCTTGAATTTTTGTTTGATGACAGAAAGGAAACAAGAGAGTTTGTGGTTATGAACGACTCTCAGTGACTGACATGTTTGAAAAAGAGACTTTAAATCGTCACGATTTGGTGAAAGGAGGAGAGTTCAGGAAGAAAACCTTGTATCAGGAAGAGCTGGATGATTATTATGATTCTTTATGGTTATATTGTTGTTATGTTCTTGTTGTTGTTGTGTTATCGTTGTTTGGTTGCTGCCATGGATTCGCTGTGATTTCTTTAGATTGATCTGTGAGCAGCACAGCTGGAGGCTGTTGGACTGGAATCTCCTATGATCCCATGAAGGCACGACACTCAGATAAATACATTCAGTCATTCATAGAGAGAAAGACGTCTGAACAGCAGATTTGTAGGAAGCTCAGAGAAGTTTTTGTTTCAAGATGAAGAGATATCACCGTGATTTATTGTTGTTTCTATATCACTGCATTTTGACTTTTATTTATTTATTTTTTTTAATTTTCTTTTTATTTGCCGTTTTCACATACATTCTGCTTACAACTGGTACACAATGGCGTATTCTTTTCTCCATTCCTAATATTATAATATTATTCATTTAAACGTGACAGTCTTCCTTAGTTTTACTTTGGATCCAGATAGAGAACAACTGTGCCTACTCATACCTATCAAGAGGAAAGTAAAATAAAATAAAATATAGAATATATTATTCATATACCTCTGGCTATATATCCACACATGGATACATATACACATGTCCAAAGCACAACAGTTATTCACAATCTTCCATACCTCATGGCCAGTTGAATTAACAGAGTTCTACCATGTGATCGATTATGCAGATATTGTGAAATAGAATAAAATTTTTAAAAAAACAAACAAACAAACCATTAAAGAAAACAGAACTTTTGAACATCTGTAGCTATGAAATATGAACTAGGGGTCTTTGTTCCTATGATGTACATCTCAAATAAAGTCTGATCTAGTTGGTTTTATGTACTCTATCCAATTTTCCCAAATTCTTTCAAATCTGTCCATCTCCAGTCTCACAGAGAAAGTTAACTTTTCCATCCCATATATATTGTGCATAACCTCAACCCAGTCCTCGACCTTAGGTACCTCATTCTTCAACCACTTTCTGGTAATCGCTTTTTTACTTGCAATCAGCATTATTCTGTAAATATATTTATCCCCAAATCTTGTTAAAACTATGCCCAATATCCCCAAGTATAACACCTCAAATGTAAGTGGAAGATTTACCTTCAATACTTTATCCATACACTTTTTAAGCTCCTGCCAGTAGGTGCGGATGGAGGGACAACTCCAGAACACATGGAAGTGGTCAGCTTTCTCAGCTCCACACAATCTCCAGCACTTTGTATCGTGATACTTTGACTGTGCTGGTGTTCTAAAAAATCTTATAATATTCTTCCACCCATGTTCTCTCCAAGATAAAGAACAGGTTGTTCTCCATTGCTGTTCATTTATCTCTTCCCATTCATCCATTGATATAACAATATTTGCATCCCTCTCCCACCTCTCTTTTATATACACTGTGTCTGTTCCCTTTAAGTCCTCCACTGCCTTATATAGTCTTGAGATAAGCTTCGTTCCCAATTTTGATTCATATGTTGCAGTAAACATCTCAATAATTTCTGTCCTCCTGCCGTTTATGACCCCCCTCATTGTTTGCTCCAGATAGTTCCGTAATTGCAAATACCTATATTGGTCCGAATTTGTTAGGTGATATTGGTCTTTTAGCTCCTGAAAACTTTTGATTTTCTTCTTACTTAAGAGCTCCAGGAATATTGTAGGTCCCCTTTCCCAATTTTTAAAACTCTTATCTAGTCTATTTGGCATGAATTCAGAGTCAAACCCAATCCATCTTAATAATCTACTTTGAGTTTTCAAGTCATTTTCCACAATTAATTTGAACCAGATCTTCAATGATATATCCATCCATGGGTTTGCCCCTTCTCTAATGTGCTTTCTCAGGTTACTATCCCCTATTATAGCCTGTATTGGGACCCCATCTGTTGTGCCGGCCTCTATCTCTTTCCATCTCGCCGAGTAGTAAGGATTGTATATATTCAACAATGTTTTTATTTGTGCAGCTTGGTAATAGCTCTTCAGGCATGGAAGTCCTAACCCTCCTTTGTTTTTGGGTAACTGCAGCGTTCTGTACCTGATCCTCGGTCTTTTCCCCTGCCAAATGTATCTAGAGATCATTTTATTCCATTCCCTAAATTCATCTTCTTTTAACTCCACTGGTAGACTCTGGAACAGGTATAAAATCCTCGGCAGTACATTAATCTTTATCACCTCCACTTTTTGTGTAATGCTCATATATGGTATCAGGTTCCACCTGTTAATATCTGATTTGATTCTACTAAGCAATGGATCATAGTTGATGGACTTCAATTGTCCCAAGTCTTGAGGTAGATTAACTCCCAAATATTTTAATGATTTTGATTCCCAATTAATTTTGTAATTTTGTAAGCATTTTGACTTTTAGTTAAACTGTTTCTGTCGAAGCTGTTTGCTTTTACATTCATTCAATAAAGTTTATAACCTGCAGTTAAAGTAAAAGCCTTTTAGTCATTTTTATATCAAAGTCCATCAGATCTCCTGCAACATTTTCATATTTGTCTCCTTCTACTGTATGCATGTGTCTGCTGTTTCAGGACAAATGTTGTAACGTAACATGTAACGTGTTCTGTTTTTATTCCGTTTCATCAGGACTCATCTCCAGGATCAGAAGTCTGAAACAACAGGCTTGTATGTTTGATTGTTTCTTTGATTTAAGCAGCTAAAACATTGAGGCATCATCTTAGTTTTGGCTCTTTCTTCTTCTCCTCAGTGTCTCAGAGTGAAGATCAACACTGTGGAAAAAGAAAGAGTCATAGTTTAGAGTAAAAGTCAAAGGAAGCAGCAGTTTGACTGGTAGGCCGATCCTGTTGTTAACTCAACTCCTTCAGTGTGTAAATTCGCTGAGCTGGTAGTTTGTTGGTTTGGACAGCAGGTGGTGCTGCTGCATCAACAATGAGCTCAGACTCCACACTCTCATCACAGTGGGCTGCTGTTATAACTAAACTGTATTTTATTCAAGTTCTAGTTCTTGTTTAGACAAAATGAAACATCTCACAACTTTGTTCTTTTGTTGACTGAAAAAAGGAGTTCATGGTTTTTCAAAGTAAGTCATTCAGAGGAAGAATTGTTCTTATATATCAGTGTCTTAAGTCAAGTATTGTCTCAGCTCTAGTATCAAAACACTTCAAGTGACTGTAGAACAGAAACTGAAATGAAATGAAATCGGACATCAGCTCTGCTGCTACAAACAGATGAATGAAGGCTGATAATTAACTGCTCCAGTTTCACACTGATGGGAGATATTATTAGACTGAAATTAGAAGGTGTTACATTCACCTCTACAGGACATATAATACCTCACACCTGTTTGTCCAGCTGTGAGAACCAACACCTGTTAGTGCTGAAAGAAGAACTCAGATCCTTTAGTGCATTAAATGATTTGAACATTTATTGAAAAATCACTATTTGGTGGAGCTGTTAACAACTCATAGACATCTGAAATGTGACCCCGACTACACTGTGGGTCGATGCAGTGAATATGTTTCACTACATGTTTTTACTGCTTCTGCTCACAGGTCAGTTCTCATCTGAAACTGTAATTGAAAAGATTATATTTATTTATGATAAATATATGATGGAACTCAGGTGTAATGAACATTTTTCACTCATTCCAGTTCACAGTTGAATTATTAAAATCCACCTGCTTGTCCATTTTTCATCCATCAGTTAAGTGTTCTGGTGTGTAATGGATATTACAGCCTCAGGGGGGCGCTGGCAATGCTGCTTCTCCTCTCTAATATAGATTTCTGCTGGTTGGTGTTTTGTTTTTCTGTACAAATAAACAGTAAAACAAACGACCTGATTGGTCAGTCTGGTGACAGGAGGTCCTCCTCAGAGTTCACAGTGTGAGAGAATCTGCTGCTGACGGCAACACAACCAACCAGCTGACTGACTGACAGCAGCAACTGTGTGTGTGTGTGTGTGTGTGTGTGTGTGTGTGTGTGTGTGTGTGTGTGTGTGTGTGTGTGTGTGTGTTGGGGGCTGGTCAAAGGTGAGGTCTAGTTGTCTGTCAGTGCTCGGCCTCAAATAGAGTTTCCTCTCTCTCTTTTTCTGAACACAATCTTAACTTCATCGTGTTCACTTTACAGTCAGTCAGTCAGTCAGTGGATTCATCAATAAACTGATCAGTCAGTTAACAGAATACACCGAACAACCATCAACCAACATACAAACTCCAGGACTCTTTGATGAATCAAACCTCTGGATGGAGACTGAAGTTTCGACTGATAACATGTAAGAAACGATTTGTGTCTCCTGTTTTTCTACAACTGTGCTGCATTAATGATGAACTCCGTGTTCAGTAAACAGTTGTTGTTGTCAGCAGAGCTGGAAAGTAACTAAGTACAATATGAGAGTATTTCCATGTGATGCTACTTTATACTTCCACTCCACTACATTTATTTGACAGCTTAAGTTACTTTTCTTTGCATGTGTCATGTTTTAAATAATATCTGAAAATATACTGATATATTTACTAACATTAATATTCTCTTTTTATTGTTGCTCTGCATGCTTTTAATGTATAAATGATCTCAATAACTTTGTCATTTTAAATCTTATATTATTTCACTTCTTTTAAATCTTATATTCTTTTTTAGAGTTTAACATCTGATGAAAAAAAGCACATTTGCAACAACAATAGCAACAATAGTGATAATACCTTTATTCATATAGTACTTACAAAACAAGTAATAGTAAGTGTTTTACATAAGATTTAAAAGGACAATAAAAAGCTACTGTAACAATGAATAAAACATTATAATAAAATGATAAAATACAACAAAGGATAATAAAACCAATAGTAAAATCAATAAAAAGCAAGTCTAACATTGTGACCTAAAGGAAGACACTGTGTTAGCTTCTCTGATCAAGGAACAAGGTTTAAAACTGTCCCAGTTACATAAATGAATAACTCAATCACCCAGCATGCATTGCACAAAGGAAATACAGGACTCACCTCAGAAATCATAACAAACCTTTAAATTTGTTTAGTTTAATTAGCAAAAACATTCTGAAGCCACAGTTTCATTGTGATGCATATTCGTCATTTTTAGTATGAAATAGTAAAGTACGTTCCTTTCTTGTAAACTAATAGTATCTAGTGCATCCTGTGTGCAGTTATGTGTTTTGTAGAGCATGTTGTATGGACATTGTTTAGTTGAAGGAATATGCAGGTGAGAGATGTTTGATCATTTACATCTCGTCGCTTTTATCTAAAGCGACTTACGATCAAGGCAAAACAGTCAAACATCAGTGACTCAAAAGAGCTGTGATACAGATTCAGGTGACACTTTATTTTACACCTTCTTTAATTTTACACTGATTTCCTGGAAATTTTCTGAGTAACTTGCAGGTATTTAACAGTTCATTTTTAGGTCAGTTTACAGAGAGTTCGGTACAAATTATTAGAAACAACTTCAAAAAAGTGTTAATTTGGTTTAGTTGGTCACTTTTTCTTTAACTGACATAAAAATACTACTTTAAAATCTCTATAACAGCCACATTTACTGTTATACCAAATTACACAAACCTTTCAAAAAATGTCCTCAGGATTAACAGTTACACAGCAGCTACTTTTAGGAAATTATTAACAAAAATGTGGGGGAAAAAAATGTTAATGTATAATTTGACACACGAACCTACACACTAAAACTAAATGTTTTATGTCAGTTAAAGAAATGTCAAAAGTCTACTTTACTAAGAAAATTTGAAAAAGAACAGCTACGTATGAACCCAAATAGCCTATTATGTCCTTACTGACTGAACCAACTGAACACTTTTCTGTTTTTTCTTGTAATTTGTACCAAACGTCATAAAATTAGTCATTAAATATCTGCAAATTATTTATAAAAAATTCCAGGAACTTAGTATAAAATTAGGGGACCTGTAAAATAAAGTGTTACCCAAATTCTCAAGTAGCTAACAAGGTTCAGGTGCAATAAGAAAGAGCTAGACAGAAGGTTTTCTTTTGGCAGGAGGAAAGGTTGAGATTAAATGGTAGTTTTCATTTCTGAGCCTACAGGAGAGACAACAGAGTCCTTCCTGCGAAGAGTCACGCCTGAAGACGAGGTCCTCATTTCAGAGCAGAGACACAACAGCTGTGTGTACGGTACAATAACATCAGACAGTAGACTAACATCTGTACAGTACAGTAAAATTAGACAGTACAGTAACATTAGACAGTAGAATAACATCTGTACAGTACAGTAACATTAGACAGTACAGTAACATTAGACAGTAGAATAACATCTGTACAGTACAGTAACATCAGACAGTACAGTAACATTAGACAGTACAGTAACATTAGACAGTAGAATAACATCTGTACAGTACAGTAACATCAGACAGTACAGTAACATCAGACAGTACAGTAACATCAGACAGTAGAGTAACATCTGTACAGTACAGTAACATTAGACAGTAGAGTAACATCTGTACAGCACAGTAACATCAGACAGTAGAGTAACATCTGTACAGTACAGTAACATCAGACAGTAGAGTAACATCTGTACAGCACAGTAACATCAGACAGTAGAGTAACATCTGTACAGTACAGTAACATCAGACAGTACAGTAACATCAGACAGTAGAGTAACATCTGTACAGTACAGTAACATTAGACAGTAGAGTAACATCTGTACAGTACAGTAACATCAGACAGTAGAGTAACATCTGTACAGCACAGTAACATCAGACAGTAGAGTAACATCTGTACAGTACAGTAACATCAGACAGTAGAGTAACATCTGTACAGCACAGTAACATTAGACAGTAGAGTAACATCTGTACAGTACAGTAACATCAGACAGTAGAGTAACATCTGTACAGCACAGTAACATCAGACAGTAGAGTAACATCTGTACAGTACAGTAACATCAGACAGTACAGTAACATCAGACAGTAGAGTAACATCTGTACAGTACAGTAACATTAGACAGTAGAGTAACATCTGTACAGTACAGTAACATCAGACAGTAGAGTAACATCTGTACAGCACAGTAACATCAGACAGTAGAGTAACATCTGTACAGTACAGTAACATCAGACAGTAGAGTAACATCTGTACAGCACAGTAACATTAGACAGTAGAGTAACATCTGTACAGTACAGTAACATCTGTACAGTACAGTAACATCAGACAGTAGAGTAACATCTGTACAGCACAGTAACATCAGACAGTAGAGTAACATCTGTACAGCACAGTAACATTAGACAGTAGAGTAACATCTGTACAGTACAGTAACATCTGTACAGTACAGTAACATCAGACAGTAGAGTAACATCTGTACAGCACAGTAACATCAGACAGTAGAGTAACATCTGTACAGTACAGTAACATCAGACAGTACAGTAACATTAGACAGTAGAGTAACATCTGTACAGTACAGTAACATTAGACAGTAGAGTAACATCTGTACAGCAGACTAACATCTGTACAGTCCAGTAACATCAGACAGTAGAGTAACATCTGTACAGTACAGTAACATCTGTACAGTACGGTAACATTAGACAGTAGAGTAACATCTGTACAGTCCAGTAACATTAGACAGTAGAGTAACATCTGTACAGCAGAGTAACATCTGTACAGCAGACTAACATCTGCACAGTACAGTAACATCTGTACAGTACGGTAACATTAGACAGTAGAGTAACATCTGTACAGTCCAGTAACATCAGACAGTAGAGTAACATCTGTACAGTACAGTAACATCTGTACAGTCCAGTAACATTAGACAGTAGAGTAACATCTGTACAACAGACTAACATCTGTACAGTACTATAACAGACAGTAGAGTAACATCTGTACAACAGACTAACATCTGTACAGTACTATAACAGACAGTAGAGTAACATCTGTACAGCACTATAACAGACAGTAGAGTAACATCTGTACAGTACGGTAACATTAGACAGTAGAGTAACATCTGTACAACAGACTAACATCTGTACAGTACTATAACATCGGACAGTAGAGTAACATCTGGGCATCTGGACAGTGAAATAACATTAGATGGTAGAATAAATGTGGACGGTAGAATCCACCTGGATGGTCAAGTTGAATTCACTGTAAACACATGAATTTCCTCTGGATAGTAGAATCTTATCTGGACGGGTGGATTCGACATGGACAGTAGAATCCAGTAGAGTCTGGGCAGGAAAGTTCTGGTCATTCAAGATCTCAGTTTGGACTTCAGACGGAGTGATCCAATACAGAGAAGAGGAGCTGAAGGAGACACGAGAGGAAGAAGAGGACGAGAAGAGGCCACAGGAGGAGAGGAAGCAGGAGACAGTGGGGGGAGGAGGGAGGGAAGGATGGGGGGAACAGTGTGTAAGGAGGAGGTGAAGGAGGAGAAGAGGAGGAGCGAGGACAGTCTGACGTCAGCGGACAGAATCCGACGGTACACCATCAAACAGTTCGGATACAACGTCCTGAGTCTGGCTCGCCGAGGACTGAAGGTACAGCAGCTCGTCCAGCAGGAGTACAACTAGAAGTAGTACTAGAAGTAGCAGCGGTACTAACAGAAGTAGGAATCACTGTAGCAGCAGGTCTAACCTTGGTCTCATCTTCTTCTTCTTGTCGTGCAGGAGGTCCCAGCTGAACTGTGGGAGCTGTTGGAGTTGGAGAAGCTGAATTTGTCTCTCAACAATCTGAAGGTTCTTCCTCCTCAGCTGGCTCAGCTCACCAACCTGGTGGTCCTCAACCTGTGGGGCAACCAGGTGAACCTCCCGCCTCCTGGGTTTCTTCTCGTTTCCTGCTTTGCTGCCTGCTGTTGCCTGTTTTTCACTTCTCCTCCAGTGTCCATCTATAAAACACAGTCGGCATAACAATATGAATATATGAGTAAAATGTCCAATTCTTTTTTGAGAAAGCAAAGGCATTAAAATAGATAAATAAGAAAACTGAAGAACCCCATCAAAATGAATAAATACAAGTCCTGCTCTCTTTATTTTAAGTGTTCATTTTTTCATCAAGAGGGAGCTTAATAGTCCATCTGACTCGACTCTCCAGAACACACAGAGATGGAAACAACAAAAATGTACAATTTTTCTTTCCTCATTACTGGAGATACTGGTAACACTTTATTTTACAGGTCACTCAATTTTCTACTAATTTCCTGGAAATTGTCAGAGTGGGAGCAGGTACTTAACTCTTAATTATGAGGACATTATCCAGAAAGAGTGGTGCCACTTGGTACAAATTATAAAATGGGAAAAAGGTTACTTTGGTTGAGTTCTAGTTTCATATGTAGTTTTTACAACATTTTTTAGTTTTAGTTAAGTAGTTGCTGTGTAACTGTTCATTCTCACATAATTTGGTAGTACATGGGAAATGCTCATTTACAAGAGAATATAATAATATTCCAATACTAATACAAACTAAGTATTTTCAGTCATTTATTAAGAATTTTTGCAAATTAACACCTAGAAACACAAATTATAATAAGATTGTACATATCAACTGAACCAACTCAACACTTTTTCTGTTTTTTCCTATAATTTACAATCACAAATTTCCAAGAATTTATCATAAAATTAAAGAAGCTGTAAAATAAAGCATTACCAAGATACTTTACAGAAGGATGAGCTTAACCAACAAAATGTGAAACTGAAATTTCCACTTTCTTACCAATTTTTTTTTTAACAAAACCACCTTCCCATCACAGTATATACTGATATAGCGTCCCTATGTCCTCATTACATTGAATACATTGATCCAAAATATTTGGTTCAAAGTTGTGTAATTTACATACAGTAATATTTTTTTTTCATTTATCACCTTTAATATAAAAAATAAATCTATTGTTAATAATTAGAACTTGTAAATGCAAATACTTATTTATTATCTGTGTGGTAAAGGAATGTCCTGCTACAGTTTCCTGTTTGTTAGCTCAAATTAGTTTTTATAAATACTTGTTTTTTATGTAAATGCTGTTTTTTGTTAGCTTAAGTTGCATTAAAAATAATAAAAAAATGCAAATGTTTTTACAGTTTTTCAGAAGAGTACTGGTGCAGTGATTTAGTGCTGCCCTTCCATTAATTATTCCTGGATCCTGCATTTCCCATAATGCAACTAAATAGTGTCTTTCATTAGAAACCCGAGCCTCGTAAACAGCCATGTTTTTAAAACTCCACAACTCCAGATAGTAACGCAGACTTTCTACACAAGGTGAGCTAAACTTGATGACATCACTATATCATTATGGTTAATTTGTCAGAGTGTCACAATTGTGGAATAACCCTTTAAATCTCTCTTTAATGTCATGAGACTGAGGCAGCAGCAGAGTGTTTCCAGGCTGAGGTAAATGTCTGTCAGAGTGCCTGTGAGCAAGGCAGTGACGCCCCCAGCAGCTGCTCTGTCCTCTGGATAAATAAAGGTTATAATCTCCTCTCTAATCCACCAGGATCCAGTTTCTGTCCTTACTTCACCTTCCTCCTCCCTCCTTCAACCTTCAGTCTGAGAAACAACACCAGCAGGGTAAAACGCTGCTGGTGCCCCCTACAGGCCTCAGTGTTCATTACAGCCATTGTTTGTTTGTTTGTTTGTTGTGTGCAGCTGAGCAGCCTACCGGCAGAGATCGGACAGCTGAGGAGACTCCGAGTTTTATTTGCTTACAGAAACAGACTGACTGAAGTTCCTGAAGAGTTGGGAGCCTGTACACAGCTGGAGGTACTGTTGGAAATACTTTTAATGCTATGAATACTTCTGCTGCCACTCACCAGTTCTGATTACATTATTTTCAGACTTTCAAAGTCAGACTTAAAGACTTCAGCGCAGTTTGTTCCTTTCCTCATCTGTCTAACAGTATGTGTGTCTCTCAGGTGTTGAGTTTAGCCAACAACCAGCTGTCCTCGCTGCCTGCTTCTCTCTCCAACCTGACCAGACTGAGGAAACTCAACCTCAGTCACAACCTCATTGCTCACATCCCGGGCTGCGTCTACAACATGAAGGCTCTGGTACGTCAGGTTTCCACGCAGTGAGCGACTGGTTTGTGTGTCCACTCTCACCTCACTGATCTGTCCCTACAGGTGTTCCTACACCTGGCCTGTAACCGCCTGGAGAACCTGGCAGAGAACATCCAGGCTCTGGTGGAGCTCAAGATCCTCATTGTGGAGGGAAACAGCCTCCACTCTCTACCCAAGGCCATCTGCCACCTGACCAGGTAACATCACCTCACCAGGTAACACCACCTCATTAGGTAACTAACCCCACCTCACCAGATAACTCCACCTCACTAGGTAACACCATCTCACCAAGTAACCCCATCTCACCAGGTAACCCCATCTCACCAGGTAACCCCATCTCACCAAGTAACCCCATCTCACCAGCTAACACCACCTCACCAGGTAACCCCATCTCACCAAGTAACCCCATCTCACCAGCTAACACCACCTCACAAGGTAACACCATCTCACCAGGTATCACCATCTCACCAAGTAACTCCATCTCACCAGGTAACACCATCTCACCAAGTAACTCCATCTCACCAGGTAACCCCATCTCACCAGCTAACACCACCTCACAAGGTAACACCATCTCACCAGGTAACCCCATCCCATCAGGTAACACCATCTCACCAGGTAACCCCATCCCATCAGGTAACACCATCTCACCAGGTAACACCATCTCACCAGGTAACACCATCTCACCAGGTAACCCCATCCCATCAGGTAACACCATCTCACCAGGTAACACCATCTCACCAGGTAACCCCATCTCACAAGGTAACACCATCTCACCAAGTAACTCCATCTCACCAGGTAACACCATCTCACCAAGTAACTCCATCTCACCAGGTAACACCATCTCACCAGGTAACACCATCTCACCAGGTAACCCCATCCCATCAGGTAACACCATCTCACAAGGTAACACCAACTCACCAGGTAACCCCATCCCATCAGGTAACACCATCTCACCAGGTAACACCATCTCACAAGGTAACACCATCTCACCAGGTAACCCCATCCCATCAGGTAACACCATCTCACCAGGTAACACCATCTCACCAGGTAACACCATCTCACCAGGTAACCCCACCTTACCAGGTAACACCATCTCACAAGGTAACACCACCTCACAAGGTAACACCATCTCACCAGGTAACCCCATCTCACCAGGTAACACCATCTCACCAGGTAACCTCATCTCACCAGGTAACCCCACCTTACCAGGTAACACCATCTTACAAGGTAACACCACCTCACAAGGTAACACCATCTCACCAGATAACCCCATCTCACCAGGTAACCCCACCTCACCAGGTAACACCATCTCACAAGGTAACCCCATCTCACCAGGTAACTCCATCTCACCAGGTAACCCCACCTTACCAGGTAACCCAATCTCACCAGGTAACCCCAACAGATACACATGCCCTGAGGTAATCTACTTTTTTCAACATTTTGAACATGTGTTATTACCTGTAATTAATTCATTCAATATGATCACTGCATCACATCTTGATTTGATTGATGTGATTGATTGATCTCTTTCAGGTTGGAGCTGCTGAATCTGGACTTTAATGATATTAAGGATGTTCCGCAGGTAAAGATTTACAGACCAGCTGCAGTGACACTTTTCAAACATCTATAAATCTGTTAACTGTTGAAGTCAGATTAGTGATTTATGAACAGCTGAACAGGTGATGAACAGGTGATAAACAGGTGATGAACAGGTGATAAACAGGTGATAAACAGGTGATGAGAAGGTGATGAACAGGTGATGAGCAGGTGATGAGCAGGTGATAAACAGGTGATGAGCAGGTGATAAACAGGTGATGAACAGGTGATGAACAGGTGATGAGCAGGTGATGAACAGGTGATGAGCAGGTGATGAGCAGGTGATGAACAGGAGTGGAACAGGTGATGAGAAGGTGATGAGCAGGTGATAAACAGGAGTGGAACAGGTGATGAGAAGGTGATGAGCAGGTGATAAACAGGAGTGGAACAGGTGATGAGAAGGTGATGAGCAGGTGATAAACAGGAGTGGAACAGGTGATAAACAGGTGTGGAAAAGGTGATAAACAGGTGTGGAACAGGTGATGAGCAGGTGATGAGCAGATGTGGAACAGGTGATAAACAGGTGTGGAACAGGTGATAAACAGGTGTGGAACAGGTGATAAACAGGTGATGAACAGGTGATAAACAGGAGTGGAACAGGTGATAAACAGGTGTGGAACAGGTGATGAGCAGGTGATGAGCAGGTGATAAACAGGTGATAAACAGGTGTGGAACAGGTGTGGAACAGGTGATAAACAGGTGTGGAACAGGTGATAAACAGGTGATGAGCAGGTGATGAACAGGTAATAAACAGGTGTGGAACAGGTGATGAGCAGGTGATGAGCAGGTGATGAGCAGGTGATGAACAGGTGATAAACAGGTGATAAACAGGTGTGGAACAGGTGATAAACAGGTGATGAGCAGGTGATGAACATGTGTGGAACAGGTGATAAACAGGTGTGGAACAGGTGATAAACAGGTGTGGAACAGGTGATGAGCAGGTGATAAACAGGTGATAAACATGTGTGGAACAGGTGATAAACAGGTGTGGAACAGGTGATAAACAGGTGATGAGCAGGTGATAAACAGGTGTGGAACAGGTGATAAACAGGTGATGAGCAGGTGATAAACAGGTGATAAACAGGTGTGGAACAGGCGATAAACAAGTGATGAGCAGGTGATGAGCAGGTGATAAACAGGTGATAAACAGGTGATGAGCAGGTGATGAGCAGGTGATAAACAGGTGATAAACAGGTGTGGAACAGGTGATAAACAGGTGTGGAACAGGTGATGAGCAGGTGATGAGCAGGTGATAAACAGGTGATAAACAGGTGTGGAACAGGCGATAAACAAGTGATGAGCAGGTGATGAGCAGGTGATAAACAGGTGTGGAACAGATGATAAACAGGTGATGAGCAGGTGATAAACAGGTGATGAGCAGGTGATAAACAGGTGATAAACAGGTGTGGAACAGGTGATAAACAGGTGATGAGCAGGTGATGAGCAGGTGATAAACAGGTGATAAACAGGTGTGGAACAGGTGATAAACAGGTGTGGAACAGGTGATGAGCAGGTGATGAGCAGGTGATGAGCAGGTGATAAACAGGTGATGAGCAGGTGATGAGCAGGTGATAAACAGGTGATGAACAGGTGATGAGCAGGTGATAAACAGGTGATGAGCAGGTGATGAGCAGGTGATAAACAGGTGTGGAACAGGTGATAAACAGGTGATAAACAGGTGATGAACAGGTGATGAACAGGTGATAAACAGGTGATGAACAGGTGATGAACAGGTGATAAACAGATGATAAACAGGTGTGGAACAGGTGATGAACAGGTGATAAACAGATGTGGAACAGGTGATAAACAGGTGATAAACAGGTGTGGAACAGGTGATAAACAGGTGATGAACAGGTGATAAACAGGTGATAAACAGGTGTGGAACAGGTGATGAGCAGGTGATAAACAGGTGTGGAACAGGTGATAAACAGGTGATAAACAGGTGATGAACAGGTGATAAACAGGTGATAAACAGGTGATGAACAGGTGATGAACAGGTGATGAACAGGTGTGGAACAGGTGTGGAACAGGTGATAAACAGGTGATGAACAGGTGATAAACAGGTGATGAACAGGTGATAAACAGGTGATGATGCTGATAACAGTGATGATGTGTTCAGGAGATGCACCAGTTGTCCCGGCTGGAGAAGCTGGCCTGCCATCCTCTGGATAAAGGACTCCACATTGTCCACAACCCGCTGCTGAAGCCTGTGAAGGAGGTGCTGGAGGGGGGGCTGAGCGCCCTCTTCAACTACCTGAGAGCTGTGTAGAGGCAGGGGTGGTGCTTTCCAACTACCTTTGAGCTGCTTAGAGGTGGGGGCGGGGCTTTGAACTACCTTTGAGCTTGCTAGAGGTGGGGGCGGGGCTTTTAAACAGCTGAGAGCCCTTGAGAGGTGGTGGCCGGGCCTTTTAACTACCTGAAAGCTCATTGGAGGTGGGGGGCAGGCTTTTGAACTACCTGAGAGCGTGTTAGAGGTAGACCAGACTTTTTAACTACCTGAGTACTCATTAGAGGTGGGGCTGTGCTTTTTGACTACCTAGGAGCTGGTTAGAGATGTGGTCTGGGCTTTTTAATTCCTGGGGGGCTGAAACTACCTCAAAAAGATAGAATAGATAGATATTAGAGAAATATTTATGTAATGATGATGAAGATGATGCAGAATTCTGTATTTTTTTTAATTCTAATCTTGTGTTTGTGTGAATGAGACAGATTTGGTTTATATAATAAACAGTGACATCATCATATGTGTTTCTGTTATGATTTATTTAATACAAACACAAAGCAGATGAACTGAGTGAATCCAACCATCAGTGTGCTTTCATAGCTCCTGCAGGTCTGAAAACCTTTAGAAATACACTAAATGTGTGTGGACACCTGAACATAACCTCCACATGTGATTGTGACTCATTCTCACAATTTCAGACTGTCCTCCACATGTTGCAACGTAGCTGCCAGGATTTGTCCCAGTAGTAAGATGTTGGACGTGGCTGAGGTCAAGTTCTTACACCCACACTGGGAGAACTATTTCTTCATGGAGTTGGCTTTGTGTCATGTTGAAACAGGAAGGATAAACACAAACTGTAACCTAGAACAACCAGGACACACAGATCCAGAACAAAAGGATACAAACGTATGTAAAGTATATACAGGTTTGTCCAGTGGTGGAAAACTAACTACATTTACTCAAGTACTGTAGTACAGTTTAGAGGTATTTATACTTTACTTGAGTATTTCCATGTGATGCTACTTTCTACATGTCAGAGGGAAATATTGTACTTTCTACTCCACTACATTTATTTTCAGATGAAGATTTGACACAATGGATAATATAACAAGCTTTTAAAATACAACACATTGTTAAAGATGAAACCAGTGGTTTCCAACCTTTTTGGCTTTTGACGTCTTACAAAAAGCAGTGTGTAGTCGGGGTCACATTTCACATGTCTATGAGTTGTTAACAGCTCCACCAAATAGTGATTTTTCCCTCTAAACTTCTCACATGCTTTCATTTCAATAAATGTTCAAATGATCCAATATTTCAGCAAAAATCAAAGATTAGAGAAAAAGTCCAAAAACTGAAAACAGATTTGTGTATCAGAACTTTGTTTTTTCTTCTTTCCTCTCCCATTAATCATCTCACCACCCCTCAGATTTATCTGCTGACCCTTTGGAGGGGCCCGACCCCTAGGTTGGGAACCACTGGACTAAACTAGCTAACTGTATATAAAGTAGTGTAAACTAGCTCCACCTCCAGCAGCTACAACAGTAACATGCTGCTCTAACACTGATGCTTCACTATTAATAATCTAATGATGTCATATATAATAATATATCAGTCAGAGGGACCAAACCACTACTTTTACTGCAATACTTTAACTACATCAAGCTCATAATACTTATGTACTTTTACTGCAATACTTTAACTACATCAAGCTCATAATACTTATGTACTTTTACTGCAATACTTTAACTACATCAAGCTCATAATACTTATGTACTTTTACTGCAATACTTTAACTACATCAAGCTCATAATACTTATGTACTTTTACTGCAATACTTAAACTACATCAAGCTCATAATACTTATGTACTTTTACTGCAATACTTTAACTACATCAAGCTCATAATACTTATGTACTTTTACTGCAATACTTTAACTCCATCAAGCTCATAATACTTATGTACTTTTACTGCAATACTTTAACTCCATCAAGCTCATAATACTTATGTACTTTTACTGCAATACTTTAACTACATCAAGCTCATAATACTTATGTACTTTTACTGCAATACTTTAACTACATCAAGCTCATAATACTTATGTACTTTTACTGCAATACTTTAACTACATCAAGCTCATAATACTTATGTACTTTTACTGCAATACTTTAACTACATCAAGCTCATAATACTTATGTACTTTTACTGCAATACTTTAACTACATCAAGCTCATAATACTTATGTACTTTTACTGCAATACTTTAACTACATCAAGCTCATAATACTTATGTACTTTTACTGCAATACTTTAACTACATCAAACTCATAATACTTATGTACTTTTACTGCAATACTTTAACTACATCAAGCTCATAATACTTATGTACTTTTACTGCAATACTTTAACTACATCAAGCTCATAATACTTGTGTACTTTTACTGCAATACTTTAACTACATCAAACTCATAATACTTGTGTACTTTTACTGCAATACTTTAACTACATCAAGCTCATAATACTTGTGTACTTTTACTGCAGTAGGATGTTTCATGCAGGATTTTACTTGTAATGGAGTATTTTTATGTTGCTGTATTGGTAGTTTTACTGCAGTAATCTAGTTTACATTTCAAACCTGTAATCTGAAAACAAACATCTGATAAAATCTATCATGAGAACGTAACACTGATTTTTTTTAACCCTCATTCCATGTGTTCTATTGAAAAGCCTTTTTTTCTTTATATTTTACTGAAACTTTATGGTTGTTTTCTATTAATTCTGTGTTTTTATACTGAACATGTTGTTGCTTCTAGCAGTGTTGCATCAGTAGAGGTTGTTCCTCAGGCGGTCCTGTAGAGGGCAGCAGAGAGCAACAAATCAACTGTGAATGGAGAACTGTGTTCCAGCTGCAGCCACATCACTGAAACACACACAGAGCTGCATTTATTTACTGAGCGTTCATTTGTCACGTGATGCCATTTAAAGGTTCAGTCAGACACACTCTTCTACAGCAGCTCAGCGACGACGTGAAATATCTGCAGGAAGTGTTGCACACACAAAATATAGTATATTTAAATGTATATTAGATGAAACACTACATTCTACCACATATTTCTCCCAGTAGAAGATGTTTATGCCCTCCATCCATCCATCCATCCATCCATCCTGTCATTCGTTCATTCCTCCTTTATTTACACTCTGAGAGGTTTTGCTTCATCTATTTAGAAAAACTAGACAAAGAAATTCATTCTCTCAGTCTGACGTGTTGCTGCTCACAGTCTGTGTATATCAGCTAACAGTTAAAACACCAAAATACAATATAAATATAATATTACTATAATAATATAATATAATATAAAAAGTATTTTAAGAGATAATTGAAGTAAAGTGAAAATATAGAATATAATACAAGAATAAAAGTAACAAAAATCAAAGAATAAAAATCAAATATACAAAACATTTAATGAATAAATGATGTTAAATAAAATATCATTTAAACATGAAAACTATCATCAGTTGAACTTGAAACAAAAATATAAGAAAATGTGTTTAAAAATAGTAACTGATGTAAAATAAATAAAATAAAACTATATAATATATAATATTTAATAATACTTTTATAAAACTGTGTAAAGTTGCCCCCCCCCCCCCCCCCCCCCCCCCCCTCCTTAATAACGCTCGCCCCCCTGTGACGTCAGCGGCAGGCTCTCTCTCCGCTCTGAAGACAAACGGAGGAAAAAGAAACGGGAGAGAAACCGGAGCGCAAAGACTGAACCCGCAGACCGGTCTGTGTGTCTACCTGTCTGTCTACCTGTCTGTCTGTCAGAGCGGCAGACAGAACACGAAGAAGAAGGAGGAGGAAGAGGAGGAGAAGCAGAAGCAGAAGAAGAAGAAGAAGAAGAAGAAAAAGAAGAAGTGGAAGTCGGAGTTAATCAGTAGTTTTCCCTCCTCTCCTCTCCGGAGGGTCTCGGTGTGAACATGGAGCGGGCTGGAACTTTACTGGTCTCCGCTTCTTTTTTACTGGTTTCACTGGGACTAACGGGCGCGCGGGCGAACACCTTCAAAGGTAAGCGGGGACGCCGGAGCCCGGGGTGGGGGGGTTCAGGGTTCGGGTTGGGGTGGGGGGGCGCTGAACATGGGAGTTGTTGTTTCTGTGTCGGCATCCAAGTTTCCAGCTGGAAAATCTCCTCCCTTCATTTCCTCCTTTGCTTCTCCCCCCTCTTCTCTCCTCCTCTCTCCTTTCCTCTGCTTTCCCCTCTTTCTCCTCCTCTCTTCTCCTTCCTCTCCTCCTCTGCTCCTCTCCTCCTCTCCTCCTCTCCTCCTCTCCGCTCTTCCCTCTCTTCTGTCGGACACCTTTCACAGCAGATTCCGCTGATTTCACGAGAGAAACTTTTCTGTTCAGGCGCCGTCAGATTAGCAGCGCAGAAATACTTCATGCACACCGCAAATACCGCAAATACCGCAAAAATACCGCAAAAATACCACAAAAATACAACAAAAATACCACAGAAATATTGGAAAAATCCTGCAAAAATCCTGCCAGTAAACACTTCAGATACTACTGACACCTCCTGCTGCACAGACTCAGATTAAACAGAAGAAGAAATATATTTTCATTTCATCATGTAAATCAGTTTGATGTTTGTTAGTGTCATTATTCCAATAGTATTATTGATCTTATTGATCATATATTATGTGTGATGAAGATATGAAGTGTAGTAGAGCAGAGTACAGATGCAAAGAAGCACATTGATTTCATCATGTTCAGTGTTTGTATTTTTATTATTATAAAACTCAAATTACATTATTATTGATCATCTGATAGAAACTGTCTGCCTGCAGTGAAGAGCTGAAATATGTTTTTATATCATCAGAGATTCACAGATTCTGATCGATCAATACCTGAAATGATTGGATATCAGATCAGTATTTTGTCCACAGTGCAGATATGAAGTATAATTTGTGCTGATATGTCGGTGTGATCAGTTACTGCAGTGAAGAGTCAGTGTGACTCCAAACTGAACATAAAACACGTCAGACGAGTCCGAAGCTTTCTGAGCATCAGGACGACGATGATGATGATGATGAAGAAGAAGAAAAAGACAAAACTACAAATATATTCAGTTTAAATCAACAGCAGATCTGAGACATCATGATGCTGCAGGACGATTGAATATGTGATAATAATAATATAATATATATATATAATAATATAATGATGCAACTAACGAAGGTTTTCATTATTCATAAATCTGCAGATTATTTCCTCGTCTGTAAACTAACGAACGAAAGATCTTCAGTTTATACTGAAACCATTTATTGATAATAAGAATATAAGCTGATCAATATTCTGTCGATCGACTAACTGCTGTCTCACTGATCACCTGTCTCACTGATCACCTGTCTCACTGATCACCTGTCTCTCATGTGTCACATCGCCTCCTGTGTTCTTTAAGGGTTCTTCACAGCATTCTGTAGGGTTCTGCAGGGTTCTACAGGGTTCTACAGGGTTCTGTAGGGTTCTACAGGGTTCTACAGGGTTCTACAGGGTTCTGCAGGGTTCTACAGGGTTCTACAGGGTTCTGCAGGGTTCTACAGGGTTCTACAGGGTTCTGTAGGGTTCTGCAGGGTTCTACAGGGTTCTACAGGGTTCTGTAGGGTTCTACAGGGTTCTACAGGGTTCTACAGGGTTCTGCAGGGTTCTACAGGGTTCTACAGGGTTCTGCAGGGTTCTACAGGGTTCTGTAGGGTTCTGCAGGGTTCTACAGGGTTCTACAGGGTTCTGCAGGGTTCTACAGGGTTCTGTAGGGTTTTCAGATTCTCTGGTCTTTTCCCTGAGGAACCTTGATGGGTTCTTCTGTATCATGTGATGATGATGATGATGATGATGATGATGATGATGATGATGATGATGAGGGAAGATGTTTGTGAGCTGGGTTTGCTGTTGGAGAATGTGTGGAACAATCAGAGGTTCTCTGTAGAACAGATGGAGAACATGCAGACAGGAAGCAGCAGTCTGTCTCTCTCTCTACCCGTCTCTCTCTCTCTCTACCTGTCTCTCTCTACCTGTCTCTCTCTCTACCCATCTCTCTCTACCTGTCTCTCTCTCTACCTGTCTCTCTCTACCTGTCTCTCTCTCTACCTGTCTCTCTCTACCTGTCTCTCTCTCTACCTGTCTCTCTCTACCTGTCTCGCTCTCTACCTGTCTCTCTCTCTCTTCACCCGTCTCTCTCTACCTGTCTCTCTCTCTCTCTCTACCTGTCTGTCAGTTTCTATCCAGTTCAGGTTTTACTGGGAAACAGACGTTACTGAAGCAGGTTTGGAATAAAAACAATAAAAAATAGACGCAGTTAAAGAAGAAATGTGATTTTGCTGTTAGAGATATAAAATATATATTTATACAGACGAGTAAAAAATAACTGAAAATAAAATACAAAACGTGAAAACTGCAGCATTTTAGAGATGTGTGTGTGTGTGAGTGTGTGTGTGTGTGTGTGTGTGTGTGTGTGTGTGTGTGAGTGTGTGTGTGTGTGTGTGTGTGTGTGTGTGTGTGTGTGTGTGTGTGTGTGAGTGTGTGTGTGTGTGTATGAGTGAGTGTGTGTGTGTGTGTGTGTGTGTGTGTGTGAGTGTGTGAGTGTGTGTGTGTGAGTGAGTGTGTGTGAGTGAGTGTGTGTGTGTGTGTGTGTGTGAGTGTGTGTGTGTGTGTGTGTGTGTGTGTGTGTGTGTGTGTGTGTGTACAGGTGATCACATGATCTTTATGGTTGTTTTCTATCAGACGTATCAGATCTGCTGCCGTGTTTACACTTTGCTGTATTTCACTCAGCAGATATGGAAGTTCTGGAAGTCTCAGAGGTCAGAGGTCAGAGGTCAGAGGTCAGGTTAGGACCTGGTCTTTTGGATGTTGTAGAGCAGTGGTGTGTAGAGAGGCTGTCCAGGTCCAGGTCTGGAAGAGCCGGTTCAGTAGATGGAGGTGCTGTTGCAGCGTCTGTGGTTGGAGGCAGGAGTGTGTGCTGGTTGACGCCCGGCGCTGCAGACTCCCTGCATCCCCGTCTGAGCCCGCGGCTCCGTGGAAAGTCCTGACGGCCTTCCTAACTATCTTCCTAACTGACTTCCTAACTGACTTCCTAACTGACTCCCTAACGGTTCATACAGCAGAACCAACAAGGCAGATGTGATCTGTTGTACGACGACCAGTTTGGGATTTAACATTACTATCTATCTATCTATCATCTATCTATCTATCTATCTATCTATCTATCTATCATCTATCTATCTATCATCTATCTATCTATCTATCTATCTATCTATCTATCTATCTATCTATCTATATACACATACATGTCCGTGATGCTGCAGCAGTCTATCAGTGTTTCCATGTTTGTTTTCATGTAAACCAATTAGCAACAAAGTAATTAAGGAACCTCTGAAGCTCATTAGGAGTTTGTTTACCGTGTGTGTGTGTGTGTGTGTGTGTGTGTGTGTGTGTGTGACAGATAGAGACGAGTGTCTGAGCGTCCAGAACGCTGCAGGATCAGCTCTGATCATGTGACCGCTGGACGACGTGCAGCAGCGTTTCACTGCAAAAAACAAAAAACAAAAGTAAAAAAACCTTCCAGCAGCAATAAAACATCTCATGGAGATACAGTCATTTCCCTTAATTACAATAGAATTTATAGCTTTAACTACATAAATACAGTTAAAATGTGTGTGTGTGTAAATAATCACAAAGGAAATGTGTGAATTATAATTAGAATATATTTTATATAATTATAATTTATTTTATAATAATTATATTTTAATTGTTTGTTTCAGTGTTTTTCCATTTAAACACAAACAACATTTAATTTGAGAGTTTCTATTTGAGACTCACATTAACATGTTTTTATATTATATATCCATCGAATTTGCATTTATGTCAAAATACTGAAAAACTCCTCAAATCAGACTTCATGAGATTTGTGGAAAAAAATAAATTGTCTTAAAAAAAATAAAAATGTTATCATACTTCTCCTCACAAATAGGGTCGCAGCATTTAGTCAATTTATCAATGAGTTGATAGACCAACTGTTTTTCAGTTCATCATTTTGACTTATTTTGTGAATATTTTCTGGTTTCTTTAGTCTCTGTGACAGTAAACTGAATATATTCATGTTGGGAAACATTGATCCACATTTTATGGACCAAACAACTAATCAATTAATCAATAATGAAAATAATCTATACTGACACATATATTCATGTTTCATGTTGCTGCTCACTGTAGTTTATAACAAACAAACTTCAACTATTTTACTGTGGGGACTATTTTCAGCGGTGGATGGATCCACATTTGGAGCTGCAGTGTTTGTGGCAGCGGGACGGTGTTCATGGTGATGAATCATTGATGTAATGACGTTGTAATGAGACAATAAGAAGAAGATTAATCAGTAACACGTGTAAGTAGAACATGAAGAAACAGAATCAGTTCTTTCAAAACAAAACCAAACTGCAGCCTCAGGGTGTGTTTGATTTCTCCTCCTGTCCGTCCCTCTCTGCTGCACATATGGAGGGCTGTGGGGGCACTGTGTGTGTGTGTGTGTGTGTGTGTGTGAGTGAGTGTGTGTGTGTGTGTGAGTGTGTGTGTGTGTGTGTGTGTGTGTGTGTGTGTGTGTGTGTGTGTGTGTGTGTGTGTGTGTGTGTGTGTGTGAGTGAGTGTGTGAGTGTGTGTGTGTGAAGCAGCAGAGAATGAAATTAAACTCTCCACGGCCCTGTTTCAAGATGGCCGCCACGCCCTAATAACCGTGGTGATGGAGCGAAGCTAATGAGCGCACCCGGTCGTCGGGGGCAACGGCTGTTTGAGTTGAGCTTGTTGACAGTTTATTAGTTTGTTAACAAACCACAACGTCTCATTTTTACATTTCTGAGCTGCTGAAGTTTTTTCTCTTTTGATGGAGCTAGGCTAACAGTTTCCCTCTGCCTCCAGTCTTTATGCTAAGCTAGGCTAACAGTTTCCCTCTGCCTCCAGTCTTTATGCTAAGCTAGGCTAACAGTTTCCCTCTGCCTCCAGTCTTTATGCTAAGCTAGGCTAACAGTTTCCCTCTGCCTCCAGTCTTTATGCTAAGCTAGGCTAACAGTTTCTCTCTGCCTCCAGTCTTTATGCTAAGCTAGGCTAACAGTTTCCCTCTGCCTCCAGTCTTTATGCTAAGCTAGGCTAACAGTTTCCCTCTGCCCCCAGTCTTTATGCTAAGCTAGGCTAACAGTTTCCCTCTGCCTCCAGTCTTTATGCTAAGCTAGGCTAACAGTTTCCCTCTGCCTCCGGTCTTTATGCTAAGCTAGGCTAACAGTTTCCCTCTGCCTCCGGTCTTTATGCTAAGCTAGGCTAACAGTTTCCCTCTGCCTCCAGTCTTTATGCTAAGCTAGGCTAACAGTTTCCCTCTGCCTCCGGTCTTTATGCTAAGCTAGGCTAACAGTTTCCCTCTGCCTCCAGTCTTTATGCTAAGCTAGGCTAACAGTTTTCCTCTGCCTCCGGTCTTTATGCTAAGCTAGGCTAACAGTTTCCCTCTGCCTCCAGTCTTTATGCTAAGCTAGGCTAACAGTTTCCCTCTGCCTCCAGTCTTTATGCTAAGCCAGGCTAACAGTTTCCACCTGCCTCCAGTCTTTATGCTAAGCTAGGCTAACAGTTTCCCCCTGCCTCCAGTCTTTTTGCTAAGCTAGGCTAACAGTTTCCACCTGCCTCCAGTCTTTTTGCTAAGCTAGGCTAACAGTTTCCCTCTGCCTCCGGTCTTTATGCTAAGCTAGGCTAACAGTTTCCACCTGCCTCCAGTCTTTTTGCTAAGCTAGGCTAACAGTTTCCCCCTGCCTCCAGTCTTTTTGCTAAGCTAGGCTAACAGTTTCCCTCTGCCTCCAGTCAAAGCAGTCATCCTAGGGGAAACAGTGACAACATACCGCGGCCAGGAGACAATATAGAAGTTACAGACACAATCCAATAAAAACTATTTTATTAAATAACAATTACATTACAAGAGTTAATTACAAGAAAGTAGTTCCCGGCTTCCTGCGGTTGCTAGGCAACGTTAGTAAACTGCTTAACTAACGTTTAAGCTAGTCAGCGATCTAACCAGAGTTTATTTATTCTCATTTGAACGTTTTCATTAATTGTACAGTCATGGAGAAACTGTCCAGCGTCGCCGGAGTCACGTTGTGTTTGCAGTAACGTGAGGTCGACTCGTTCTGTTCTCACATTCATACGTACGGACGTTATCTCTCCTGCTTCACGGCGGCGTGCTGCTGCGGAGGCGGCGGCTGCTGCAGCTCTGCGTCGTCCCTGCTGGTTCACAGATGGCGGGAAGCATTTTAACTGCAGCTGCGGAGTGATAATTAAAAACAGAACTGTAAAAGGACATTAAATGTCATAGTTGTAGTATACGCTCATTATATCACGGCTATCAACCAGTCAGACTACCAGATATTAACTTCCTGTTTCATACATATATATATATATATATATATATATATAGATGACTAATATAATACTAATGCTTCTGTACTTTTACTTGTAATAGTGAGTATTTTGTACTGCAGCATTGCTGCTTTTACTGAAGTAAATGATCTCAATACTTCTCTGGACTGATCCTTTAATAGTTAAAACATGATTAAAAGAAACTACAGAATCGCCCTTTAAAGTGCAGCAGAAAGAGAGAGAGAGGTCTGTAATTAGAGTGTGTGTGTTACTGTTAACTCAGCAACACACACACTCACACACACACACACACACACATTCACACACATTCACACACACACACACACATTCACACACACACACACATTCACACACATTCACACACACACACACAAACACATTCACACACACACACACACACACATTCACACACACACACACACACACACACATTCACACACACACACACACACACACACACACACACACACACATTCACACACACACATTCACACACACACACACACATTCACACACACACACACACACACATTCACACACACACACACACATTCACACACATTCACACACACACACACACACATTCACACACACATACATTCACACACACTCACACACACACACACACACACACACACACACACTCCCAGATGACCTGGTGTGTCCAGGTTCAGGACTGTTGCTGATTCAGGATTTTACCTTTTCCTCCTGTGTGTGTGAGTGTGTGTGTGAGTGTGTGAGTGTGTGTGTGAGTGTGTGAGTGTGTGTGTGTGTGTGTGTGTGTGTGTGTGTGAGTGTGTGTGTGTGTGTGTGTGTGTGTGTGTGAGTGTGTGTGTGAGTGTGTGAGTGTGTGTGTGTGAGTGTGTGTGTGAGTGTGTGTGTGTGTGAGTGTGTGTGTGTGTGTGTGAGTGTGTGTGTGTGTGTGAGTGTGAGTGTGTGTGAGTGTGTGTGTGTGTGTGTGTGAGTGTGTGTGTGTGTGTGTGTGTTCAGGTGCAGTCAGCTCTTTGTTCTGTCTCGTCAGGGTTTTAATGAAGCTCACAGATTAAACTCACATACTGTGAAGTCAGGTGTGTGTCGAGGGTCCTCAGTGAGTTAATTATCTCTCCTCAAACGTCTGAGACTCTTTCTTTCTTTCTTTCTTTCTTTCTTTCTTTCTTTCTTTCTGTCCGTTCATCAGACGTCGTGTGTTCAGGTTCAGTTCAGACTGAAACATCTCGTGTTCCCGTCAGGATGAATTGATAAAGCTTTGATCAGACTGGCGCCACCTTCAGACCGTTTCCAAAACAGGAAGTGGACGAAGGGAGCAAACAAGAAGCAAACAAAATATTTTGGCTTTATTTCACCTCCACAATGAAAAGTTCAATTAAACTGAAGTTAATGATGATGAAAGGAAGGATGTGTGATGATATCGTTCAAAGGAAGAGCTGGCGAAGTTCTTATTTTGAAGACGTTTATTAGACGATGGCCATCGGGTCCGTTTCCTGTACAAAGATGGTCTGGGCACCGTACCCCTGTCGGTGCATAGCTTATATGGGGTTACACATCTGTATCTTATCACATGAATAACATGTTTTCCATGGTCGCTAATTCAGTTGGGAGCCATCCAATCAAGTGGTTGACAGCTACCTCACAACATACTATGTATCATTACATACCACATCTGGAACAGTTCCAAACTTGACCATAAACCCATTATTTGTGTTTAAAATACACATAGTACATGTAAAATCTTACCTCTTGTCCTCAAATCTTCACGTTACAATGCTGTCTGCAGAATACATCAGTGTGTATTATCCTCTGTTATGTTAGACTACACCTGCTTCACTCTCCCTCACTTCTAATAGTGACCTGGCTACCATTGTGTCCTCGCTACAACTTTTCACTGGCATCAGGGACGAGGCCCCTGTTGGTTCTCCGACCCCCCTTTAACCAGACTTCACCAAATCACTGACAAGCAAGTGAGAATGCTCCCATGTGCGTCTCTTCATACACAGAGTTCCCATCGTATCTCATTATCCTCATCTTCTCCACATCTCTGACTATTACAATATGTCTCTCAGTCCTTAGTCCACGTTGTTCATTGGATCTTCATGTGTGTAGATGTAGGTGTTTCTGATCGGATTCTGGACCAGTATAGTCTTGGAAACAGAAGAAACGGATTTCATGATTAAGGCACGGAAAATTGGGAAACAACAACCCATGATTATGGCTACTATCACCACAATGCCTATGATAGGGGCACATAATCCTACCAGCCAAGTTAAAACAGAATTTCCCCCAAAATACCTTGCAATGTTTTCCCATAACTTGTTTCCTCTGTAACCCATTTCCATTCATGCATTCCTATTAACTGTAACAATGCTCTCCTGGATATCTCTCAAATTCTTAATCGCAATCGACAAATTGCTGCTTCCTTCCGAATCCGAGGGCAAATATGTGAGGCACGTATACGTTGCCTTTTGTGGCGTTGCCGTATTCGTATCTGTCGCCTCCGTTGTGGTCGATGGTGCCACCCTCACTCTGGATGCGTGAATCCATTGTGGTTGTCCTTTGACCTTGACGGCGGTCCTTGTCACCATCAGCACTTGAGTTGGAGGTCCGTAACGTGGTTCTCCTCCAGTAGGCTTCAGACTACGAATCAGCACGTAGTCACCTGGTTGGAAGTTATGTGTAGGCATATCAGCTGGAAAAGGAAGAGCGTCAAATACCTGCTGAGAATACTGTGAAACAAAAGAAAACAGATGTTTAACGTAATTTTGTTGTAATTCTTGTAGTTGTGTCAAATCCACTGATGTTCTCTCGTTCATCTTGACTCCTAAAGGAAAAGGTCATGCCATTAACACTTCATGTGGCGACAATCCAGTAGTTTTGTTAGGCATTGCTCTTATAGACAAGAGCGTCAATGGATTGGTGCACTTTGATCAGTTTTTCCTTAATCGTCCTATTTGTTCTCTCTACTTGAGCTGAACTTTGTGGATGATACGGAATATGAAAATTCCATTCAATTCCCAATGATTTTGCAAGTAATTTAGTTACTCTGGACGTGAACGGAGTTCCATTATCTGAATCAATGCTCTCAGGTATACCAAAACGTGGAGTGATATGTTCCATTAAACACTTAACTACAGTTTGAGCATTTTCTTTTCTTGTTGGGAAAGCCTCCGGCCATTTAGAAAATCGATCCACAATCACGAGTAGATATGCATAGCCTCGACATTTGGGCATATGCGTAAAATCAATTTGTAATGACTGAAAAGGTCCTTCCGGTCTTGGCAAATGTTCATGCCTTGGTGGATTATTATGTGGATTGCATCGTGTACAAATTAAGCATCTTTTAATATATCCTCTAACACGTTTCTCCAAACCTATCGTGAAAAACAATTTAGATATGTAATCTGTTACTGCTTTGTAGTTTACATGTGTTATCCCATGTACGTATGCGATTAGAGGATCATATGCTAGCTTAGGCAAGGCTACTCTTTTATCCTTAAATTTCCACAAATTATCCACATCTTTATGGCAGTTCTTCTTTAGCCATTACTTTCTTTCTGCCTCTGAGGCTTGTGTTTGAAACACAATTAAATCATTAACAGTATAAGGTAGATTAGTCGTTTGTACTGCCATTAGAGCTGTGTTCAACCATGGTGGGGGGGTTGCATTTAAAGCTGCTTCTCTAGCATATTTGTCTGCTAAGTTATTTCCTTTTGCTACTTCTGATTCTCCTTTAGAATGACCTGCACACTTTACTATAGCAAGCTGCTCTGGTAACATCGTGGCTGCCAATAGATCTTTCACTAAAGTAGCATGTTGAATTGGTTTGCCTGAGGTTGTTATAAAACCTCTATTCTCCCAAATTTTACTGAAATCATGCGCCACTGAAAACGCATATTTTGAATCCGTGTATATCGTTGCAGTCTTATTTTGTGCTAGAGTACATGCTCGAGTTAAGGCTACTAGCTCCGCCGCTTGTGCCGATGAAACAGGTAGCCTATATGCTTCAATACATTTATCTTGATTGTCCGCGATTGCATAACCTGATAATGTGGTTTTATCATCCGGTCTCATTGATGATCCATCACAAAATAAGATGAGGTCATTAATTTCCAAAGGTGTTTGTTACAAGTCTGCTCTCACACTGGAGGTGGAGTTAACCAATTCCATACAATCATGTTCCACTTTCTCTTGTTCTTTGTCTTCTCCATGTAGTAATGCCTTTAAATGTAGTGCGGGGTTAATGTGTGTTGTGGTTGAAATAGTAAGATTTTGAGTCCCTGTTAAAATGTGCTCATAATTACTACGTCTCTGGCTAGTCATATGTTGTGTTGTTATGTTGAGCAAAATAATGTTTACCACATGTGTTGTATGTAATACCAATGGATGTCCTAAGACTATCGTTTGTGCTTTCTCAACCATGATAGCAGCAGCGGCAACAGCTCGTAAACAAGGAACCATGCCTTGTACGATTAACGGAAGTGTTTTGGAGTAATATGCAACGGGTCTTGACCTGTCACCATGCATCTGTGCTAACACTGTGGATGCGACAGTACCATTCTCTGCCACATAGAGGTGAAAAGTTAGCTTGTAATCCGGCAGTCCCAATGCTGGAGCTGTGCAGAGACGGTATTTGATGTGACGAAAGGCTTGTTTCATTTCCTCATTCCACTGGATGTCGTTCGGAGCATCCTTAATGGTTGCCTTGCGCAATACAGAGTCATATGTGGCATAATCAGCCAACCATGCCCTACAATAGTTCACCAGACCCAGAAAGGATAAAAGTTCAGTCTTTGTCTTTTGTCTTTTGATGTCTTTTATCGCCTTCACTCGTTCTGGAGACAAATATCGGCATCCATCTCGTAAAACAAAGCCCAGATAATTGACTGCTGGCTGGCAAAACTGTAACTTTGTAAAAGAGGCTTTGTGTCCACCCATGGCAAGATGCTTTAAGAGAGCAATAGAGTCTTGGAGACAGTGAGACTCAGTTGGTGATGCTATGAGGATATCGTCAATATAAACACATAGCGTAGATGGTCCGGGTAAGGTCAATTGAGCCAGATGCATATTAACCGCTGAGGCGTATACAGTTGCTGAATCAACAAAGCCCATTGGCAAGTGCCTCCACACATATCCCGATGTACAGGGATGGAGAAATATGCTGAGCATAAATCTACTACTGTGTAAAATTTATAGTCTGCTGGCAGTGCTGCTAAAATGGAATTAACATCTGGTACTACTGGTGCAATGGGATAAACGGCTTCATTAACTTTTCTTAAGTCTTGTGTGAACCGATATTTACTTGTTCCTTGCTTTAAAATTGGATTTATTGGCGTATTATTTTGGGATCTTCTCTTAACAATTACTCCTTGTTGCCGTAAACTTTCAATAACCGGTTTAATTCCTTCTTCCTTTTCTTTAGAAAGTGGATATTGCTTAACGTAGACCGGATATTTATTGGGATTAATTTTAGCTCGATAAGGTGGTATATTTAATAATCCAACATGATTAGCATGCAGTGCCCATAATTCTGTTGGAACTGATGCTAATATGGATGGCGTTTTCAATTGAATTTCTCTCATCGCATTCTCCACGATCAGTGGTTTCATGTTATGCTGCAACGGTTTAATAAAGAAGTGAGTTGGTTCCACATTATAAGACCATATGACATAGTCTTTGTTTTGATCTTTATTATCTGGTACTTTCTCAAGGTATTCAATACATGATTTCACTAATGGATCAATATCTGTAAAGTCTGTGCATACAGCACATACAAAGAATCGAATCTCCTTAGTTGTTGTTTTCCACAATAATACAAGACCATTGGGAGACATGTAAAAACATGGTGTATTTTCATCCATTTCCTCTGTTGGCTGAGTCATGCGTTCCATATCACATTTCCTGCAGCGGCTGTTTCAGACGGCTGGTTCGGTGTCTGTGTTCGAGGTTGTGCGTATGGGTGTGTATTATTGATAAAATTTGTTTCTGTGTACGTCTGTCTTTGACATTCTTCCTGCCATTTTAGTTCACAATCTTGCCCAATGTCCCATCTGTTGACAATAATGGCATACATCAGATGGATTTCGCCTTGCTCCACGTCCAATCCCATTCCTATTAAAATTTCTCCCCCTTCTTGTCATCTACCTGTAACCTGCTCTCTGTGTGGGGACCCAACACTGCCCCCCAACCCAAATAATAATTTAATTCAGTCCCATATAGCCAATAGAACAACATCACACCACATCATCCAAAAACCAGGTACTTCGCAGTGAGCAGTCAGGTAAGCAGTGAAATTCAGAATATCACAAACATCTGCTTACCTGATATCTTGTCACCGGCTGTTCGTGACGCCAAATGAAAGGAAGGATGTGTGATGATATCGTTCAAAGGAAGAGCTGGCGAAGTTCTTATTTTGTAGACGTTTATTAGACGATGGCCATCGGGTCCATTCCATGTACAAAGATGGTCTGGGCACCGTACCCCTGTCGGTGCATAGCTTATATGGGGTTACACATCTGTATCTTATCACATGAATAACATAGGTTTTCCATGGGCACTAATTCCAATCAAGTGGTTGACAGCTACCTCACAACATATTATGTATCATTACATACCACATCTGGAACGGCTCCAAACTTGACCATAAACCCATTATTTGTATTTAAAGGTCCCCCCAAGAAGGGCTCTATCATATTACCTAAAATGACATGCAGATTATGGAATATTTAGGTCATCTGTCCAACATCCAAAATCAGTAAGATACATAGGGTCAGATAAAAGTCATACTAACAGATGATTATGATGTAACAAGAGCTGCAACATCTAGTTGGTTAATCGATTAGTTTTGATAATTTATTAATTGTTTTTAGTCATTTTGTTTTGCAGAAATTCTTAAATGTGAATATTTTCTGGTTTCTTTTGTCTCTAAAGTGTCTTTGATGACATTTTATAGATCAAACGACTAATTGATTAATGAAAATAATCATTAGTTGCAGCACTAAATGTAACTTGCCTTTTTTTAGGGCTGTCAATCAATTAAAAAGATTAAACTAATTAATTTGCTGTGATTAATCGCAATTAATTGTTTTGTTTTTTTCTGAATATTGAAGCTTTGCAATAATGAATATAAAACTGTAAACTCATAGAATTAATGCAGAATCAAGGAAATAAATTCAAATATGTTTTTTTTGTTTAATATAATCTTTTTAACTTTGAACACAGATTCTGTCCTGTGAACAGAAATAATAACAACAGCTGAGTTTCACTGACACATGAAGACACAGATGTTTTTCAGCCTCTCTGGCTGCTTCAGGTTGTCCAGTTTCATGTGATACCAGTATACCCAGTTTCATGTGATACCAGTATACCCAGTTTCATGTGATACCAGTATACCCAGTTTCATGTGATACCAGTATCTTCAGTCTGTATTTAAACCTGATCACAGCCTCTGACAGACAGTAACGTCTTAATCAGTTATTTTTAAATGCGTCAAATATTTCAAATGAATTCAAAAATCAAGGCGTTAATTTTGACAGAACTACTTTTTTCAACCCATTTGAAGTTCCTCCAGAATAAAAGCGGCGTTTGTTGTGAAAGCGTCTCTGAGCAGTTTAACACCTGCAGGATTTATGACATCACAACCAGTCTGGAGCCAATCGTGGTCCAGTATGCGACTGACACCAGTGTGATGTGGAAACTTGAAGCCTCCAGTGAACAAACACTGAGATGAACTTTACAGTGAAGGAGGAACATCTGGAGTCCAGCAGGAAAACTTTAAAAACCAACAACACTCACAGATTCACAGATTCTGGAGTTTTAATGAGGTTAGAAGATGTTAGAAGAGTTTTTAACCAGGTAATAAAAATAGACTTTTTTAATTTCTTAAAACATGTCTGGAGAGCATCTTAAACATTCATTATTGGACCATTTGGAACCAAACTGCATAAACAAGCTTCTCATTCTGGTTTTAATAACTGTCTGCTGTCGGGTCATAAAGGCAGCGATGCTTTGTAGAACAGACAGTGTGGTGTTTGAATGAATGAGGATTTTATTATTGTGTCATACAAACATACTTACAAGACACCATGACTTCATATAAACCAGCTGCACAGCTGCAAACACCAGTCCAGAAATAGAAAACCAGCTTGAACAATTTTCACAATCAAATCTTCAGACCTGACGGAAACATTTATGATATAAAAGTCTTTTCCAGGCTTTTGAGACACATTTAGAAAACTGAAACACATCAGAATTAAGTTTTTATCATCTGTACAGCAGAATATTTCATCTGTTCCTCCAGAGGAAGAACAGCAGCTCTGCAACTCGAGATGTTCTACATAAACTAGATGTAACATGTGTTTAATATGTACATACTGTACTGTACTGTAAATACTGTACTGTACTATACTGTACTGTAAATACTGCACTGTACTATACTGTACTGTACTGTACTGTAAATACTGTACTGTACTATACTGTACTGTAAATACTGCACTGTACTATACTCTACTGTACTGTACTGTACTGTAAATACTGTACTGTACTGTAATTACTCTACTGTACTGTACTCTACGGTACTATACTGTACTGTACTGCACTGTACTGTACTGTGCTGTACTATACTATACTCTACTGTACCGTACTCTACTGTACTGTACTACACTGTACTGTACTCTACTATACTGTACTATACTGTACTATACTGTACTGTACTACACTGTACTGTACTCTACTATACTGTACTATACTGTACTGTACTGTACTGTACTGTACTCTACTATACTGTACTATACTGTACTATACTGTACTGTACTGTACTGTACTCTACTATACTGTACTATACTGTACCGTGCTGTACTATACTGTACTGTACTACACTGTACTGTACTCTACTATACTGTACTATACTGTACCGTGCTGTACTATACTGTACTGTACTACACTGTACTGTACTCTACTATACTGTACTATACTGTACTATACTGTACTGTACTGTACTCTACTATACTGTACTATACTGTACTGTACTGTACTGTACTCTACTGTACTCTAATGTACTGTACTGTACTGTACTCTACTGTACTCTAATGTACTGTACTGTACTGTACTGTACTGTACTGTACTATACTGTACTGTACTGTACTGTACTCTACTGCACTGCACTGTACTATACGGTACTATACTGTACTATACTATACTGTACTGTACTGTACTGTACTGCACTGTACTATACTGCACACTGTACTGTACTATAATGTACTGTACTATACTGTACTGTACTGTACTCTAATGTACTGTACTGTACTGTACTCTACTGCACTGCACTGTACTATACGGTACTATACTGTACTATACTATACTGTACTGTACTGTACTGTACTGTATGTTCTTCATTTTAAACTTTTCTTTTTACATTTGACTCGTGAAACTTTGGAAACAAACTGAACCCATAAAACTGTGAGAAAACACAGAGCCGTGTGTACGAGATCATATGACTTCTTACTCGTTCTCAGTCTGCTTCTTAAGCCAATTTAGGCTTTTAGCTGCTACACACACACACACACACACACACACACACACACACACACACACACACATACACACACACACACACACACACACATACACACACACACATACACACACACACACACACACACACACACACACACACACACACACACACATACACACACACACACACACGCAGAGTAACCTTTAATAGTGTTAGTGTTCGCAGCGATGTGTGGTCACATAGAGCCTGTCATCTCCTGGTGTGTGTGTGTGTGTGTGTGTGTGTGTGTGTGTGTGTGTTAATCTTGCTCTTCATTCTCTGTCAGATCTTCACTTCACCTGTGCATTGATTGAAATAATGAGCTCAGTGTGTGTGTGTGTGTGTGTGTGTGTGTGTGTGTGTGATCATGTTTCATGGAAAGAAGAGAGAGTATTGAGGACGAACTGAAGGAAGTAAAGTAAACCTACCAGTGAGAGGAGACTGGAGCACTGACTGGTTTGCAGCCTTTACCAGTGTGAACAGACTAACGTTACAGTCTGTAAACAAAGACACTCGCTGGTTTCACTGGAACCAGTTTGAAACTCAGAGTTGCAGCTAACAGGCCAGAAATCATTAACAATTAACATTAAACGTAATGAAATATTGCAACAGCGAGAGCCAGCTGTCAGTCAACGCCCACGCAGCAGAGCAATAGTCTCCAAAATGACCACCAGCTCACTTATTAGAGGGTCTGAATGTAGAGACTGAGACCAGAACTGTGACTGACTTCATGAGGCTTGTTGTTTGAGAGTCAGCTGGCGGCCGTCGGTGGCACTTTAAGATGCTTCAGACTGAAGACGTGAAGCTGCTGGTTGGTTTAGAGACGACTGTGTCTCCTTTGACTGTGATGAAGACACAGTCATGTCGAGACACTGGTCTGTTTGCACTGTTAAAGGTCAGTGTGCTCCAGTCTCTCTATCTGAAGTCTATGATTCTCTTCTCTAAAGTTAAACTACACTGGTTCATTTTCACTGCTCCCAGAATTCCAGAAACATCAGATCACGTCCGTCACGACGTGCTCGACCACAAGCTGACGTCTTTAAATTGTCCGAGCAGCTGGCGGCTCTGAACCGTGTGAGTGTTTGCTGAGAGGTTCAGGGCGTTTCAGACGTGCTCATTAAAAGACGAGTGACACAGAAGACGTAGAGCTGATATTGTTACTGTGTTTCAGTCCTTCATGTCTCTGTAATCTGGTTTGTTCAGTCTGTGGTTTTACCTGCTGACTGCAGCTCTGATCACAGATACTCACCACTAAACTGCAACAGCAGAAACAACATAAAGAGGAAACATTTTAATGAACTTATCTGAAAAACTGAGAACAAATTTGATTAGTTTTCCTGTTTTATCTTGTTGCACCTGAAGCTTGATGGAGGTTTTTCTGTTCGTGCTTCTGGTGAACGTTCAGGAACCCTGGAGGACTTCATGGTTAAATATTAAAGGGACAGTTTGGATTTTTTGAAGCGGGGTTGTCTGAGGTACTGATCCACCGTCAGTGTATCAGCTGCAGTAGATTTGGGTCGACTCGCTCCCGGTTTGGAGAAGCAGACGGGAAGCTGAGCAGCTGTTGATGGAGACAGTTTCACAGCTTTACCTTTCCTTTAGCGCTACGTCTTCTCATTCCGAGCAGCAGCAGCAGCACTTTCTGACCCGAACAGCTGATCATGAGGAAGCTTTAAACACCAGCTGAAAGTCCACAAACGTCTAATCAGTGACCCTCTCTCTCCTCTCTTCACATATCATATTATGACATTATTTATGTTAAAGCAACAAAAAAAAATGAATAAAACATGTCGTTAATCTCTTCCTGAATCCAACAGCCATCTGAATTTACTGTGACTCTCTGCTTTTCTTATTACATTTCTCATTTTTCACGCTCACCTCCCGCTCGCAGTTTCATGCTTCATGTTTGTATTTCAGTAATTTAAAAAATGCATAAATCTTTGTTCCCTTTAATCTCCTCACAAATCCACATCAGAGCTGTGAATTATCTGCAGCAACAGAAGGAGGAAAGTTCCAGTTTTCCACTTAATAAAGCAGGACTTCCTCAGTGTGTTTGTGGTCGGTCCGCGCTGGATTTAAGCCGTTAACGGCGATTCAGCGGGAGAAAGGAACCCCGGCGGGCTGAGGCGCTGAGCCGTCTCCGCGGTGATCGTACCCGGTGGCCTCTGGGATTAATCTGCTGCCTTCAGACGCAGTGTCTGCAAACCAAACGGGGATTAAAGGAGGCCGGATTAAGACTCCTTTTGTTTAACGTGTGAGATGAGATAGAAGCTGAGGAGGAGGATTTGTGTTTCTGAGAGAGCACAGAGGGAGGCTGGTGTCAGCGCTAAGCTCTGTCACTGAGATCCAAATCTCCCTCAGTCCCTGAACTCACCACAGGACAGTTCAGACTTTAATATTTCAGCTGCTGCTGGAGGTTGGATTCACATACACGGAGAGAATAATGAGGATCTTAAATTGATCGTTTTCATTCTCCACATCGACGTGTTTGATGTTTATAACAAATGTCTTCTGTCGTCTTCCTGGTGATACCATCATATCTATTATCATAAGTTTTAATTCCAATCATACTGAAATTAAAAAAGTAAGAAATTCAGCTATTAGAGTTTCTGTTTTGCACGTGTGAACCAGTTAGTGTCAGACTGTTACAGCGAGACACACTTCGTTGCATTAATATATTCCATGTTATTGCACTATATATTATTTTTATTAACTCTGCGATGCCGCATCCAATCCCAACACATAAAACACATTTAAATGACTCTGATGTGCTGCATCACCGAGGGTCAGGTGACCAACAGGTCAACAAACCGTCCAATCAGCTACAGCTTTAAAAACACAAGAGGCTCATAACTGATCAATACAACGATCAGTCGGTATAAAAGATACTGTGGTAGTTATCAGACAACTAAACTGATGAATGATTATACTGTATGAATAGATTACTACATGCATAAATGACTAGATGGATAATTTATATATAATATATATAAATTACTATATGGATAAATATATATATATCCATATAGTCATTTATATATATATTATATATAATATATATATTTATCCATATAGTCATTTATATATATTATATATAATATATATATTTATCCATATAGTCATTTATATATATATTATATATATATATAAATGTCTATATGGCTGATTAGTGAGAGTCTGGAATCTGAGTAAAGTGTTTAGTGTCCGTTCTATCAGGAGGGTTTTCAGACTCAGCTCAGGACTATCAGGTCTGGAGGTGAGGGGGGCACCTGAACATATCATGTGACCATCGCCATGGCAGCAGAGCATCTCCTTTACAGCAGGCAGTTTGTATATTTGTCAAAGCGAGACGTTCTTCAGATTAACCAAATTATTTCTCTGACATCAGATTATGAAAAGAGTCAGCATGTCTTCAAAAGATTACAACCCACTGCTGGGAGTGTGTGTGTGTGTGTGTGTGTGTGTGTGTGTTTAATCCCTGTCCAGAGATGTCAGTCTGATTAGTGTTGTGGCCCAAATCCCTGATCATATTCATAGGATTATTGTTTGAAGATGTGTGTGTGTGTGTGTGTGTGTGTGTGTGTGTGTGTGTGTGTGTGTGAGACGACTTGAAGACAGAGTGAACTAATGAGACAGGGATTAGTGTGTGTTTGAGTGTGTGTGTGTGTATTATCAGTATAATCTGTGTTAAGATGCTTCCTGCCTGATCAGCAGGTTTGAAACTTAAAACACTTGTTTAACACACAGACTCAGTCGTACTCGTGCACTAGTGAGGACACGTTCTCTGGGTTTCTTCGTCTTCGTCGGTCTTCCTCTGACTGAGGAAGACCTCCGGTGTTACTGCGAATAAGATCACCTGAACCTGAACTCTGTCGCTCATCCTGAGAGCAGGAGAGAGAGAGAGAAGGAAGGAAGTCGGGGAGATGAATGTTTAAGACTGTCTGTCTGTCTGTTCGGTGCCGGTGGAGAGACAAAAGGAAGGAAGGAGGAAAGGATAAATATTTTATTAAGATTTTAACGCTCTCTAAAATCATAATCATTATGATAATTATCAGGAAAGTGCTGCCAGCTAACAGATAACTACTGACACACACACACAGCGCTACAGGAGCGAGTGTGTGTGTGTCAGTAGAGCCTGCAGGGACTTCAGGCCCAGGAGCTGCTATTTAACCTATATTACTACAGTAAATATTCATACGCAGCTAATATCTGTGAGCGTGTGTGTGTGTGATCAGAGCGTGTTTAAATATTAATCCTGTTTCTGGCTCTGTGGAGCCGAGCTGAGCTGGATCCAGCCAGGAAGATCTGAAGCAGGTGTTCACTGAACTGACCAATCAGAGGACGGCTTTCAGCTGTAAACGCTGTCGCAGGTTTTCAGCTTGTTTGGATCAATTCTATCTAACAAAGTGCGGAGCAGATACTGTTTGTGGAGACACACTTTCTTCTTCTATGGTTATAAAATGTTGAGTCTTATTCTGAGTTTTAGTCTTTGCAGCATGTTCTCTGCTCTGATGACTGAGAGCTGCCCGGTGTTTCATCTATACGATCTGTCCAACCAGCGATGAGACGATATATATCGTTTATATCGTGGTGTCGCAAATCACACACACAAATCACATGTGTTCTTCCGCACAGTCGGATGTACGAAGGTCGTATGGACGTGGTTCGACCGGTCCCCTCGTCAGACTCAAACACCAACAACCTCTTTAACCACCTGCACAAAGGTCACGTCAACAGCAGAGTGCAAAGATTCACAGTCAGCAGGAGGATTAATGATAATGTCCAACATATGAAGCCGTCTGTCTCTGGTTTGAGGTTCACATACTGATTCTTTCATTTACTATAAATTCCTCATCTGCAGTTGTATTTCTTGCCTCTTGTTTACCTGATGTCATGTTGTTTATACTCTATCTTAGTTGTTTATCTTATTGTTACTGTGTATAATCTCAACTGAAACAGGTGACGTGTGTTATTCTGCACAAAAAGAGTCAAGTTATAAATATGAAGAGGTCTGTCTCAGGTTTACTTTGGAGGCAGTGGGAGAGTCCAGCATCCTTTGTGTGTAGAAAGCGAGTCAGCAGTCGATGTTCCTGATAACACTTCAGGCTTCCACAGCGACAGAACGAACCCTCAAAGTTGTATAAACAGGATTTGAAGCAGAAAAGATGATTTCCACGGCGGCTTTCTGTGAAATCAAACTGCCACTCAGACCGTCGGCCTGCGGTCGGTGCGTTCACTGCCCTCTGTAAACACGAGCGCTGCTGGCAGGCGGCGAGAGACGCCACGCGGCCGCCCGGCTGAGCGCGCTCAGTGCGTGACGACCTCCTGCTTCCTGAGACGTTTTTGTACTGAGGACGAGTTTTTGGGTCACTGTGTGTGTGTGTGTGTGTGTGTGTGTGTGTGTGTGTGTGTGTGTCTCCTCAGGCTGCTCAGACTCTTAATGTGCCACCAGACTCTGATTAACGATTGGCTGAATGTGTGTCAGAGCGTAACCGCAGGAAACCAAGAGTCACCGCTGGGATTGGTCGAGGTTAACGGAGGTTAAAGACACACAGACGGAAGTCAGATCAGTGATTCAAGGAGATATTTTATATCTGCTGCAACTAACGTTTATCTTCATTATCAATCAATATGTCGATTCTTTCTCAAGTTAATCGATTAGTTGTTTGGTCCATAAAATGTCAGGAAATAAATGTGTA
>NC_089537.1:465000-485000 GCF_963924715.1 Thunnus thynnus
TTCCATTTTTAATTAAGATTCACCCTCATTTCCATATTTGCCTGCGTAACAGTCTTCATATATGTGTCCTGTATGAATATAGCGGTAACTCTATATGTCTCAGTATGACAGTGGTAACCGTGGCAACAGCTACAGTTTCGTAGTTTTATTAACAAATAATAATAAACTTTATCTTCGCAGCACTTTTTAAAACAAAGTTATAAAAGTTGAATCAGGATTAAAACATTTCTGGAAATAACATCAGAGAGTTAGAAATAATGCAACATTATATTAAATCCCAACAGTCACTTCAGATAAAAACAATAAAAACAACAATAATAATAAAACAGATATAATACGTTAGAAATAAAACTGTGTGCTAGTATTAATGAAAGGAAGTGGTTATATTATCATAAGTTCATATAAAAAAGGAGAGGACCTAGAGCAGAACCCTGTGGGACACCACCGGAGAAGAGGGTCTCTGATGTGGTTTGGTATCAGGACCAGAATCTGGATTGGACCTCCATTTCTCTATAATGACTCAGAAAGCTTCTAAAGCACTTGTCCAGCCATCCGAGGAGCTCTGAACCTCCCAAAGATTCCTCCAGAACCCATGGAGCTTTGTTAAGGACTCCTGGAACCGCCTGGTAGAAATGTTAATGCAGGTTATATAAGAAAAAGTGGAGGACCCAGAACCGAACCCTGCGGGACGCCACAGGAGAAGCTGTGAATAACTAAAATATGAATAACTACAATATCTTTCAATTTTCAAGCTCCTTTCATTTTATTCTTATTTCCTGGAAGTTTTCAGAGTAATTTGCAGGAAAATCAATAAATATCACTGATGGGATGATGAGTGTAATCTAACAATATATATCGATTGTTGTTTACATTTTTGCATTTGTAATAATATTAATAATATTCTTGCTTATCGATCCTGAAATTCCATATTGATGCGTCTGTAATTAAAACAACAATCATTCATTAACTGACAGCAGATGTGAAGTGTGTGTGAGATGATGTCTTAAATATAAACATGTGATTAATCTGCAGTATTGATACAGTAAATGTTTATGATCAGTAACAAACTGCTGCTTTTCTTTGTTTGTTCTGCTTCATCAACGAGTCCGACTGCTCAGACTCTGAGATGTTGTGTGTGCAGTGATTCGGCCCAGATAGTGACTTCAGTTGCAGGAATGTTCTCCTGACGTTCCCATTAGCTCATGAGAACAATACTTTAGAGGGGGTTGGGGGGGGGGGGGGGGGGGGTCCGTCTGCGGTGTTTTCAGCTGAAATGTCGCTGCAGACGTGTTGTGTCCTGCAGGTTTCCTCCTCTTCCTCCTCCTCCTCCTCCTCGTCCTTGCCAGGAGGAGTTACAGCCCCGAGGGGGAGGAGGGGGGAGGAGGTGGAGGAGGGGGGAGGAGGGGGGCGGAGAAGTAGAGGCAGATAATCTGTATGTGTGTATGTTACAGGGTAATTATTAGTAATTAGCATATTATTCTAATACCGTCATATAGACAGCCTGAAGTGTAGCCAGATAACAGTGATAGCACAACAACACACACACACACACACACACACACACACACACACACACACACACACACACTAACACACACACTAACACACACACACACACCCAGAGGCACTGGGCTGACTGCTGCATTATTCATGTTTGGCCTGGGGCGAGTTAGCTCACTGTGCTAACGCTAATGCTGTTAGCGCCCAGTTACTGTTCCTACTGGAGATCACAGTTTACACACACACACACACACTAACACACACTAAGACACTAACACACACTAACACACACACACACACACACACAATGAAATACACACACACATGTACACACAGTAAAAATATATACAGTGCACATACCTTCACAGACACAAATAAATGCCCTTGAAAGTAGAGGTGTGTGTGTGTGTGTGTGTGTGTGTGTGTGTGTTGGGTGTGTGTGTGTGTGTTGGGTGTGTGTGTGTGTGTGTGTGTGTGTGTGTGTGTGTGTGTGTGTTGGGTGTGTGTGTGTGTGTGTGTGTGTGTGTGTGTGTGTGTTGGGTGTGTGTGTGTGTGTGTGTGTGTGTGTGTGTGTGTGTGTGTTGGGTGTAGTCACTCTGTTGAACTTTGTCTCTAATCAGAGTTTCTTTTTATAGACATCAATGCACTGAGGTCATGTTAATGTGGGGAATATGTTTCCTTCTCTACCTCCTCTTCTCCTTCTCTACCTCCTCTTCTCCTTCTCTACCTCCTCTTCTCCTTCTCTACCTCCTCTTCTCCTTCTCTACCTCCTCCTCTCCTTCTCTACCTCCTCTTCTCCTTCTCTACCTCCTCTTCTCCTTCTCTACCTCCTCCTCTCCTTCTCTACCTCCTCCTCTCCTTCTCTACCTCCTCTTCTCCTTCTCTACCTCCTCTTCTCCTTCTCTACCTCCTCCTCTCCTTCTCTACCTCCTCTTCTTCTCTACCTCCTCTTCTCCTTCTCTACCTCCTCTTCTCCTTCTCTACCTCCTCCTTTCCTTCTCTACCTCCACTTCTCCTCCTCTACCTCCTCCTCTCCTTCTCTACCTCCTCCTTTCCTTGTCTACCTCCTTTCTTTGTTTCCTTCTCTACCTCCTCCTCTCCTCCTCTACCTCCACTTCTCCTTCTCTACCTCCTCTTCTCCTTCTCTACCTCCTCCTTTCCTTGTCTACCTCCTTTCTTTGTTTCCTTCTCTACCTCCTCCTCTCCTTCTCTACCTCCTCCTCTCCTTCTCTACCTCCTTTCTTTGTTTCCTTCTCTACCTCGTTGTTTCCTCTCTACTTCCTGTCGTCTCACCAGGCTTCTTTGTTTCTACTGTAGTGATAACTTTTCCTCGTCTACTCGTTCTTTCCTCCTGTGAGTCATGCGGGGGGTTGTGGTTAGGGTCCTCCGCCCGTCTGACTAAATGTAACTGACAAGACATCAGATTCCTCCCAAAGCTGAGAGAAACAACATGTTTGCGTTGGATATTTGTAGTGAAGCGGCTGCAGACTGCAGTGGATGTGAAGCTGCTGCGTCCTCGTGTCGACGCTGTTTGCTCTGCTCTGTATTCTCTGAGCTTCACGCTCGCATCACTCAGTTCACTCACGTCTGCAGAAGCAGTGGTGTCGTTAGAGACGATCATTCTGGGCTTCAACTCCAACATTTACAGCCGAGCTCCACATAGTTCTGGTCCTTAAAGGGAACCTGTTCATGCTTTTCATCATATATACATAAAGTCACGATGTCGGATGTTCATATTAAATGTGGTCAAATAATGAGGTAACGATGAGTGTGTCTGTGAACTGAGACGGTGATGTGCACGTTTACAGACGAGATCATTGATCAATGATCAATCAGAGATTATGATTGATCATAGTCTAACAGTAATGAATGTTCAGCAGGATCTCAGAGTACCGCCGTCGTATCGTCAGTTATCTGCTCCCTGATTGGACAGACGAGACCTGAAATAGTTGCTCAGATTCACCTGCTGCTCTCTGTCGTACAGGTCCGTTTAAAGGGCCAGTTCACCTTTTCCTCTCTGCTCTCCAGTACGTGTTCTCGCTTTGTTTGTCCAGGTTTGTTGTTGTTGACGTTCACAGCGAATGTAAATCTACAAGATAGATGATTTATTTCCTTTGTCCACCTTTAACTTTTTATTCCTGCACTTCTTCTTTCATTTTCTATCTGGTTTAGATTTCTTCTTCTCTCCTCCTCTTTGTCCTCGTTTCTTTCTTTACCTCCTTCTGCATGTTCTTCCTTCCTGTCTGTCTGAATATCATCTGTCCGTCACACAAACACAATCTGTTGTTTTCGTGCTGCCATCTTGTCTCACCCTCACTGTCACCATGTGTGTGTGTGTGTCACCAGCTAAATGCCACCACAGGCCACTGCTGTCTGTCAGGGTGTGTGTGTGTCCACTGTCACTTCCAATCACACACACACACACACACACACACACACACACACACACACTGCTGGGAGCTGCCTGTCCTATCTTGTCCAATCATCTCTTCAGGCGCAGGTTTGCAGGCTGTTAGCATCACCACATGCTAACGGCTAACTGTGAGGCTAATCAGTGCTAAAGACACACACACACACACACACACACACACACACACACACACACACACACACACACTGAGAGCCGCTGGTGTCTGACACCAGATAATAACGCACACGTTAGACAGGCCTGGTTGCACACTGCTAATTGGTGAATGTGTTGGGGAGGCTGTGTGTGTGTGTGTGTGTGTGTGTGTGGGAGTGTGTGGGAGTGTGTGTGTGTGTGTGTGTGTGTGTGTGTGTGTGTGTGTGTGTGTGTGTGTGTGTGTGTGGGAGTGTGTGTGTGTGGGAGTGTGTGTGTGTGTGTGTGTGTGTGTGTGTGTGTGTGTGTGTGTGTGTGTGTGTGTGGGAGTGTGTGTGTGTGTGTGTGTGTGTGTGGGAGTGTGTGTGTGTGTGTGTGTGGGAGTGTGTGTGTGTGTGTGTGTGTGTGTGTGTGTGTGTGTGTGGGAGTGTGTGTGTGTGTGTGTGTGGGAGTGTGTGTGTGTGTGTGTGTGTGTGTGTGTGTGATGGATAGACAAAGAGAGGAAGGAGAGAGCTGCTTCCTAAAGAAGTTTGACGCACAACTCTCTCTTCTCTGCCTCCCTCTTTCTCCAGGTTTAAGTTTCATTTTGAAGATCAAAATCTGGATTAAGTTAATCTCCCTCACACACACACTCTCACACACACACACACACACACACACACACACACACACACACACACTGGGTTTTAAGGTGTGTGTGCTCCTCGAGTAAAGGAAAAGTCCGCTTTGTTTTTTTCATTTTATTTTTCATGATCATTACGATCGATCATCAAAATAGCTATAGATTGATTTTCTGTGTGTGTGTGTGTGTGTGTGTGTGTGTGTGAGTGTGTGAGTGTGTGTGTGTGTGTGTGTGTATTGAGGCTCATGTCTGACCTTTGACCTCTGCCCTGAACAACAGTTTGCAGTATCTCTCACTGCTGCTGGTAATAAAACAGCTGCAGAATAGAAATAATATAATAATAACAGTCAACATATTATTATATTATATTATATATTGTATTATTAATACAGTATATATTATATTATATATTGTATTATTAATACGTATATATTATATTATATATTGTATTATTAATACGTATATATTATATTATATATTGTACTATTATATTATATTATATATTGTATTATTAATACGTGTATATTATATTATATATTGTACTATTAATACGTATATATTATATTATATTATCAACACATTACTGCTTTTGTTCTCAGCAGACTGATGTTTCATTATACTCATGTAATGTCAACACAACATAAAAATACATAAACAATCATAGACTCAGAAATAAAAGAGTGAAATACATAAAAACATTTTAATGGAAGTTTAGTCAAAAACCACAAGAGAACGTTTTGAAAATAAGAAGTGATGTGAAATAAAAAATTAAGATTAAGATTAATAAAATACAGCAGATAGTTTCAGTGGTGATAATAACTTTCATCACTTACATCATTCATTCATATGTAAAAACATGAAGCGATGTTTGTTGCTCCTCGTGTCTTTATTGTTCTTTATTGTTGTTATTGTTTATTGTTCTTTATGGTTGTTATTGTTTATTGTTGTCTGCTTCGTTCATGTGGTTTTTCTTTCCTGTAGATTCTGTTTCATTGAGTTTCTTTGTCGTCTAGATTCTTTATCAGATCCAGATTATTTCTGTCTGGATTTCTTAGAGATCTAATTTCCTCTTCGTCTAAACTGTTTGTTTCTTTTCTAACAAGATTCTTTCAGGTTTAGTTTTTTGTTAATCATCTTTTCAGTTCAGTTTTTCCTCCGTCTACATTCTTTATCTTGATTTCTTGTGCTGGTTTCCAGTTTGCTGTCAGTCACACACTGGTGTGAAACGGGACGTGGCCGGTCAGTGAACCTGTGATCAGTGCAGCTACATGTGTCCTCCTCTGTCTGAGCGGCGTAGTTAACATTCTCCTGGTCGCTCTGCGTTGGGTAATACTGAACAACAAGACTCTGTGTGAGAGAGACGAGAAGGCAGAACGAGTATTACTGAGAAAACCACAGAAAGAGAGAGAGAGGAGTCATTTTCCTAATCAGCACCAGATGGTTTCATTCAGCCTTACATGCTTGAGAGAGAGGGAGGAAGAAAGAGAGTTGAAAAGGGAGGAAGAGTTTGAAAAAGAAGAGGAGTGCAGCTCCACCCAGGCGCTCTGCCAGCTGACTGACAGCAGCGAGAGACGTGATTGGCTGGCTGTTAATAGATTACAGTGGAATAGGGATTGGCAGCAGCAGAGGTCTAATCCGGCCCACCAGCAGATAAGCTAAATGTTATCAGATCTCTACGGACTGCGGATGGACTCTAATGGAGAAGATTTCACTACCGCGGGGACGCAGCCAGAGTCTGAGCCAGATACAAAACTTCACTTTCACTTTCTCCAGTTTCCTCCAGTTTCCTTTAGTTTCCTCCAGTTTCCTCCAGTTTCCTCCAGTTTCCTCCAGTTTCCTCCAGTTTCCTTTAGTTTCCTCCAGTTTCCTCCAGTTTCCTTTAGTTTCCTCCAGTTTCCTTTAGTTTCCTTTAGTTTCCTTTAGTTTCCTCCAGTTTCCTTTAGTTTCCTTCAGTTTCCTCCAGTTTCCTCCAGTTTCCTCCAGTTTCCTCCAGTTTCCTCCTGTTTCCTCCAGTTTCCTCCAGTTTCCTCCAGTTTCCTTTAGTTTCCTCCAGTTTCCTTTAGTTTCCTCCAGTTTCCTCCAGTTTCCTTTAGTTTCCTCCAGTTTCCTCCAGTTTCCTCCAGTTTCCTTTAGTTTCCTCCAGTTTCCTTTAGTTTACTTCAGTTTCCTCCAGTTTCCTCCAGTTTCCTCCAGTTTCCTCCAGTTTCCTCCAGTTTCCTTTAGTTTCCTCCAGTTTCCTCCAGTTTCCTTTAGTTTCCTCCAGTTTCCTTTAGTTTCCTCCAGTTTCCTCCAGTTTCCTTTAGTTTCCTCCAGTTTCCTTTAGTTTCCTCCAGTTTCCTCCAGTTTCCTCCAGTTTCCTTTAGTTTCCTCCAGTTTCCTTTAGTTTCCTCCAGTTTCCTCCAGTTTCCTTTAGTTTCCTCCAGTTTCCTCCAGTTTCCTCCAGTTTCCTTTAGTTTCCTCCAGTTTCCTTTAGTTTACTTCAGTTTCCTCCAGTTTCCTCCAGTTTCCTTTAGTTTCCTCCAGTTTCCTCCAGTTTCCTTTAGTTTCCTCCAGTTTCCTCCAGTTTCCTCCAGTTTCCTTTAGTTTCCTCCAGTTTCCTCCAGTTTCCTCCAGTTTCCTTTAGTTTCCTCCAGTTTCCTTTAGTTTCCTTTAGTTTCCTCCAGTTTCCTCCAATTTCCTTTAGTTTCCTCCAGTTTCCTCCAGTTTCCTTTAGTTTCCTCCAGTTTCCTTTAGTTTCCTTTAGTTTCCTCCAGTTTCCTCCAATTTCCTTTAGTTTCCTCCAGTTTCCTCCAGTTTCCTTTAGTTTCCTCCAGTTTCCTTTAGTTTCCTCCAGTTTCCTTTAGTTTCCTCCAGTTTCCTCCAGTTTCCTCCAGTTTCCTCCAGTTTCCTTTAGTTTCCTCCAGTTTCCTCCAGTTTCCTCCAGTTTCCTTTAGTTTCCTTTAGTTTCCTCCAGTTTCCTCCAGTTTCCTTTAGTTTCCTCCAGTTTCCTTTAGTTTCCTCCAGTTTCCTCCAGTTTCCTCCAGTTTCCTTTAGTTTCCTCCAGTTTCCTCCAGTTTCCTCCAGTTTCCTTTAGTTTCCTCCAGTTTCCTTTAGTTTCCTTTAGTTTCCTCCAGTTTCCTCCAATTTCCTTTAGTTTCCTCCAGTTTCCTCCAGTTTCCTTTAGTTTCCTCCAGTTTCCTTTAGTTTCCTTTAGTTTCCTCCAGTTTCCTCCAATTTCCTTTAGTTTCCTCCAGTTTCCTCCAGTTTCCTTTAGTTTCCTCCAGTTTCCTTTAGTTTCCTCCAGTTTCCTTTAGTTTCCTCCAGTTTCCTCCAGTTTCCTCCAGTTTCCTCCAGTTTCCTTTAGTTTCCTCCAGTTTCCTCCAGTTTCCTCCAGTTTCCTTTAGTTTCCTTTAGTTTCCTCCAGTTTCCTCCAGTTTACTTTAGTTTCCTCCAGTTTCCTCCAGTTTCCTTTAGTTTCCTCCAGTTTCCTCCAGTTTCCTCCAGTTTCCTCCAGTTTCCTTTAGTTTCCTTTAGTTTCCTCCAGTTTCCTCCAGTTTACTTTAGTTTCCTCCAGTTTCCTCCAGTTTCCTTTAGTTTCCTCCAGTTTCCTCCAGTTTCCTCCAGTTTCCTCCAGTTTCCTTTAGTTTCCTCCAGTTTCCTCCAGTTTCCTCCAGTTTCCTTTAGTTTCCTCCAGTTTCCTCCAGTTTACTTTAGTTTCCTCCAGTTTCCTCCAGTTTCCTCCAGTTTCCTCCAGTTTCCTTTAGTTTCCTCCAGTTTCCTCCAGTTTCCTTTAGTTTCCTCCAGTTTCCTCCAGTTTCCTCCAGTTTCCTTTAGTTTCCTCCAGTTTCCTCCAGTTTCCTTTAGTTTCCTCCAGTTTCCTCCAGTTTCCTTTAGATCCTCCAGTTTCCTTTAGTTTCCTCCAGTTTCCTCCAGTTTCCTTTAGTTTCCTCCAGTTTCCTCCAGTTTCCTCCAGTTTCCTTTAGTTTACTTCAGTTTCCTCCAGTTTCCTCCAGTTTCCTCCAGTTTCCTTTAGTTTCCTCCAGTTTCCTTTAGTTTCCTTTAGTTTACTTCAGTTTCCTCCAGTTTCCTTTAGTTTACTTCAGTTTCCTCCAGTTTCCTTTAGTTTCCTTTAGTTTACTTCAGTTTCCTCCAGTTTCCTTTAGTTTACTTCAGTTTCCTCCAGTTTCCTTTAGTTTCCTTTAGTTTACTTCAGTTTCCTCCAGTTTCCTTTAGTTTACTTCAGTTTCCTCCAGTTTCCTCCAGTTTCCTTCAGTTTACTTCAGTTTCCTCCAGTTTCCTTTAGTTTCCTCCAGTTTCCTTTAGTTTCCTCCAGTTTCCTCCAGTTTCCTTCAGTTTACTTCAGTTTCCTCCAGTTTCCTTTAGTTTCCTCCAGTTTCCTCCAGTTTCCTTCAGTTCCTTCTTCAACTATTTCAGCTCCTTTCAGACATGAAATACACTTCAAGCTGTTTCAGTGATGCTTTCTGTCGTTCAGACAGACGGACGTTCACAGAAAGACACACTGATGCTGCTGATATCTGAGAGAACAGCTACCAGTTAAAGATGCTGTGATCAAGAGGAAGAGGAGGAGGAAGAGGAGGAGGAGTAGGGATGGATTTTCCAACTTATGTATCTGTTGAAGTCTTGATGAATGAGCGTTGCTCTGCAGCACAGTGATGTATTTCATGTCTTCAGTTATAAAGCTGGAGATTCATGTTTTCATCCTGCAGCTGTTATGAATGAACATGTCAGATCTAGAGAGGGACTCATTCTTCATCTGTTGTCTTCTTTTTCTGGTTTTGTTATTTAACGTATTTATCCAATTTATGAACTAATTTTACATTGTTTTTTATACAATATTTCTTTTTTTCTAGATTATTTATTGTGTTTCTTCTTTTTCTTTTTCATTTAGATTCTTTGTTTTCTTCTTTATCTAGTTTGTTTCTTTTTCTAGATTCATCCTCATCTACTTTATGCATTTTCTTCATCTAGTTTTAATTTCTTCATCGTCTGAATTATTTTTCTAGATTCTTCTTCATCTTGTTTCTGCTCTAACAAGATTCTAGTAGTGGTTTAATATACTGTATTTCCACTAGTTTCTTCATCCTCTCATATTTGTTCTTATATATTCTTATGTAAGTCTTTTGTTGTCTATTTTTTGTCTTTGTGTTATTTTTATGTGTAATAAGGTTTTTCACCATCGACTTCCTTTTTTATGAGGTTCAGATTCTTATAATATATAACTAATAAAAGTGTGAAAATAATTGAAACACACACATTATTTTATCTAGCCTCTTTCACAATCCACCTCTGCGGGGGGGGGGGGGGGTTGCCCATCCCCATGGTAACACGCGCTCTCCCTCTGAGCACGCAAAGGTCAGAGGTCATGACCCGTGTTCAAATTTCACATCGGCAAATGTAAACACTTTCACATTACACACACGTACAGTTTGGGTTTCAGTAGGGTCACGGTAACCACGGCAACAGCAACACCCCGACATACACGGGGAGTGATGAATGTGTGTGTGTGTGTGACATTTCATCCTGACGCTCATTTCCTCTTGGTGGACAAGTGTGTGTGTGTGTGTGTGTATGTGTGTGTGTGTGGCCAACATCACATTACACACAGAACATACGAGCTGCGTGTAGCATGTTACTATCTGGAGCACATGTCAAACAGCTGCTGTCTCTGTGACTCTGCACTGTGATTGGCTGACACACTTTTAGATGCACAAAAAGTTTTAGCTTACAGGACATGAGAGAGAAACACTGACGAGTACAGAATTGCTCACACACACATATATATATATATATATATATATATGTGTGTGCGTGTGTGTGTGTGTGTGCGTGTGTGTGTGTGTGTGTGTGTGTGTGTGTGTGTGTGCGTGTGTGTGTGTGTGTGTGTGTGTACATTACCTGCTCATTCAAAGTGTTTTTCTTTATTTTTATTATTTTCTACATTTTAGAACCTACTGAAGACATCAAAACTATTCTGCTAACTTCTCATTCTGAGTGAAGAAGAGTTAAATTAACTATAACTGTTATACTGTTGAGGTAGAACAGGAAGTGACCTCATGTCTTACTCTCTTCCTATTGGCTCACAGTCAGTGGTGGAAGAAGTACTGCAGTAAAAGTACCAGTATAAACCAGTGTTAGAGCAGCATGTTACTGTTGTAGCTGCTGGAGGTGGAGCTAGTTTACACTACTTTATATACAGTTAGCTAGTTTAGTCCAGTGGTTCCCAACCTAGGGGTCGGGCCCCTCCAAAGGGTCAGCAGATAAATCTGAGGGGTGGTGAGATGATTAATGGGAGAGGAAAGAAGAAAAAACAAAGTTCTGATACACAAATCTGTTTTCAGTTTTTGGACTTTTTCTCTAATCTTTGATTTTTGCTGAAATATTGGATCATTTGAACATTTATTGAAATGAAAGCATGTGAGAAGTTTAGAGGGAAAAATCACTATTTGGTGGAGCTGTTAACAACTCATAGACATGTGAAATGTGACCCCGACTACACACTGCTTTTTGTAAGACGTCAAAAGACAAAAAGGTTGGAAACCACTGGTTTCATCTTTAACAATGTGTTGTATTTTAAAAGCTTGTTATATTATCCATTGTGTCAAATCTTCATCTGAAAAGTAACTAAAGCTGTCAAATAAATGTAGTGGAGTAGAAAGTACAATATTTCCCTCTGACATGTAGAAAGTAGCATCACATGGAAATACTCAAGTAAAGTACAAGTACCTCTAAACTGTACTTAAATACAGTAGTTGAGTAAATGTACTCTGCTAGACTTTAACATGTCTTCTAACTTCAGACTGACGTAACGTTCTGGCTGTAAAGAGTTAACTCTGCTGCCACTGCTACAACTTTTAGGAGAGGAGAGGAAAGGACTTGTATTTATTGATCAGGCGACTGGAGAATAAAGAGGGCAGACGATCAATAGCTGCACATTATGATTAATTACTGCTGCTACACACACACATGCACAGGCAGGGTAGATGTGTGTGTGTGTGTGTCCTCAGGGTGTGTTTTCTGTTCCCTGTCATCGCTCTGCCAACACACACATGCAGACAGAGTGTATGGTATGTGACGGAATGACATGCTGGAAACGTGTGTGTGTGTGTGTGTGTGTGTGTGTGTGTGTGTGTGTGTGTGTGACAGATCCCTGGAGGTGTGTGTGTGTTTTTCTCTCATTTCCTGTCGAGGCGAGTCGAGGCGAAGAACGCCCCAACAACAATCTGGTCCCTCTGAAACAAGCTCTCTGCAAACATGCAGCAGTAACAATAGAGGAGCAGCTGTAGTATCAATATCAATAACAACACTTATAGAATTTATTAAATTATTAGTGTGAACGCTGACAAATCTTCATATTCTTCTTCTTCTGTGTGTTTTTCAGTCACTAACTTCTCCTCCATACTGACCAACAGAAACCATTCAAACATCTACATGTTCAGCTCTTTAAGATATTAAAATGTATAATGGAAGTTGTTGATATGTCAATAACTGAAAGAGCTGCAGCGTTCATACGTGATGGAAATGCTTCACATATTAAATCACGGCAGCAGCAGCGCCACCGTGTGGTCAGTTATTACATGTTTACTGTTTTCCTGACTGTATTTAGAGGATCCTGAACGCAACTCATGAGTTTGTTTTTGGTATCACTGCTGTTTGTCTGTAATTGGTTACTAAATGTTTGGAGGCGTGGCCTGATGCTGTTAACAGGTCATAACGGATCCGGGTCTCATCGGATAATCTGTTATTTGTTTCAAAACAAAAAACAAAAAAAACGTTTTTGGTGTCAGAATAAAATAATGAACCAGTCAAACCCGTCCCGTTGTCTGCGGACATTCAGCCGATTCATTTTTGTCAATCACGTGATCTCTTCCTTTTTAGTTTCCCAACGAAAATCCAGAATACCAAATTCAAAACACCGTTTGGTTTAGAAATCAAGTATTTTGTCAGTTTTGTACGAAGCGACTACATTAGCCTACCCATGAGCCTCAGCGACCGTTGCTATGGTGAAGACACCAGCAGAATCATGGCACCAACAGCGCCACCACATGGTCATTAATAAAACACCAGCATACCACTAATTAACCGCCATCTCGTTAATGTAATATTCCATCAAGACCAAACATTTCACACACACAGTATCAGCGATAGTGAAAGTACAGCAGCAGTAACTTTGATTCAGCATTCAGGTTAATAGAAGAATGTTAACGTGTGTTAGAAACATAACGGCCTATATCACACACACACACACACACACACACACACACACACACACACATACACACACACACAGCTCTCTCTACAGTTCAGTGTTGGGCGATCAAGAGGCTGAAATTGCTTTTCTGTTTTTTCCCCTGAGAGAGAGAGAGCTGACCGTGTGTGTGTGTGTGCGCGTGTGTGTGTATGCGTGTGTGTGTGTGTGTGTGTGTGTGTGTGTGTGTGTGTGTGTGTGTGTGTGTGTGTTCAGTTTGTTATATAGATGCAAATTCATAGAAGCAGATTAAACAGATTGTGTCTCGTATCTGTTGATGAGCTAACGCTGCCCTGCGGGACGAGTGTGTGTGTGTTTAATGTGCCTTCTGTTACAAAGAAAGAAAATGAGCCTTCCAGCTATTTAATGTCAACGCTTTCAAATGACAGCTACACACACACACACACACACACACACACACACACACACACACACACACACAGTCATTACACTGAAGAGGCTGACGAGGCGTCAAAGCCCCCGATGTCACAACATATATTTACACACACACAGAATCAGTGTGTGTGAGGGTATGAATGGAGGGATTTAGACGTCTTTGAGTCACAGAGGAAGGAGGAGGGTTTACATCTATTATCTGTGTGTGTGTGTATGTGTGTGTGTGTGTGTGTGTAACCAGCAGGGAGGATGCTGGGAAATGGTAATGAACTGGAACTGTCTCACTCTGAAGAACATTATATGTTACAAGCGGCTCTCTCTGTTCTGTTCAAACTGATCATCTTCAAAATCAAAATGCTCAAAATCTTTTCCGAGTGAATTTAACAATTATGTTTATAAATAACCACATTTATAAATAAATAGAAATGATCAATAATCAGGAGAGGGAATCTTTGGCAATCTCATGATTCGATTCAGTTTGATTTAGAATCAATTCTGGATTGAATGAATAGAGAAGGATCAGTATTTTTAGTCTCCTGCTCCAGTTAACTGTGCCAAACCCTTCACATGACTGGCAGTAAGATACAGCAAATGATCCTGATGAATGTCACTGTCAGCTGAGAGTTCACAGATTTTTAATTTTAAAAACTTAACTGCATTAATTTGGAAGCATCTTACAGTCTTCAGCCTGTATGACAACAACTAAATGAATCATTTACTGACCGACATCACTGGTTAAATGTCTTGTGAAAACAGAAGTTGGTGTGTTTGCTGTGTAGTAAGAGGAGGCGGACTGCTCCGCTGTGTTATTAACATCATGTCTCCAGCAGTGAGCAGCCTCTCTGCTCTGCTGTGTTATTAACATCATGTCTCCAGCAGTGAGCAGCCTCTCTGCTCCTCTGTGTTATTAACATCATGTCTCCAGCAGTGAGCAGCCTCTCTGCTCTGCTGTGTTATTAACATCATGTCTCCAGCAGTGGGCAGCCTCTCTGCTCTGCTGTGTTATTAACATCATGTCTCCAGCAGTGAGCAGCCTCTCTGCTCTGCTGTGTTATTAACATCATGTCTCCAGCAGTGAGCAGCCTCTCTGCTCCGCTGTGTTATTAACATCATGTCTCCAGCAGTGAGCAGCCTCTCTGCTCTGCTGTGTTATTAACATCATGTCTCCAGCAGTGAGCAGCCTCTCTGCTCTGCTGTGTTATTAACATCATGTCTCCAGCAGTGGGCAGCCTCTCTGCTCTGCTGTGTTATTAACATCATGTCTCCAGCAGTGAGCAGCCTCTCTGCTCTGCTGTGTTATTAACATCATGTCTCCAGCAGTGGGCAGCCTCTCTGCTGCTCTGTGTTATTAACATCATGTCTCCAGCAGTGAGCAGCCTCTCTGCTCTGCTGTGTTATTAACATCATGTCTCCAGCAGTGAGCAGCCTCTCTGCTCCGCTGTGTTATTAACATCATGTCTCCAGCAGTGGGCAGCCTCTCTGCTCCGCTGTGTTATTAACGTCATGTCTCCAGCAGTGAGCAGCCTCTCTGCTCCGCTGTGTTATTAACATCATGTCTCCAGCAGTGAGCAGCCTCTCTGCTCCGCTGTGTTATTAACATCATGTCTCCAGCAGTGAGCAGCCTCTCTGCTCTACTGTGTTATTAACATCATGTCTCCAGCAGTGAGCAGCCTCTCTGCTCTGCTGTGTTATTAACATCATGTCTCCAGCAGTGAGCAGCCTCTCTGCTCCGCTGTGTTATTAACATCATGTCTCCAGCAGTGAGCAGCCTCTCTGCTCCGCTGTGTTATTAATTAGGTGAATGGTTTTATTAGGTGAAACAGACTGTCCAGAGTTATTTTCTTCAGCTCAGAGTCGGTTTAGGTTGTTTAATGTTGCAGTGCGTGTTGGTCTCGTTTGTCACTGCTGATTGCTGCTCCGCTCTGCTAACTGTAGTCTGAGTGATGGTGTAGAAAGTTCACGGTATGCTTCACGTCCAACCAATGAACTACAAGATAACTGTGGTGTGCCGTCCGGTGCTGCACTGTACGTTATTAACTAACATTTAGAAAATTTGTGAATTCTTACATAATTCTTATGTGAATCGATTTTTGAACCCACCTGTATTAATTATATTGAACTGCTCCTCTGTGACAGTGTCTGACCATCATGTAAACCAGAAACCGGGTTTCTAATGTCAGTGGAAACGTACCGATTTCTCCTCTCTGTCTCTAAAAGATAAAAAACGTGCAGAATAACTGACCACCTGTCTGTCTGTCTTTCAGCCTGTCTGTCTGGTCAGGGTCCAGACTGCACTCTGGTCCAGTCCAAAGATGACGACTTCGACTGGGAGCAGGGAGACACCCAAGACAGACCAGCCAGCAACCCCTGGATCCCTGCAGGTACAGGTACCTGTCTGTCTGTCTGTCTGTCTGTCTGTCTGTCTGTCTGTCTGTCTGTCTGTCTGTCTGTCTCCTGAAAGCACACTCAGGATGGTGGATTCTTGCAGGTGTTCCTCAGGTAACCCACCTGGGCCCTTTGAAGCTTGAGCCAGAAGATCTTCATACTGCTTCCTTCTGAAACTATTTTGTCTTTTTCTGTGAATCTGACTTCTGTGGTGTTAACTGACGTGCAGTTTTGGCCTTTCTCCTTTAAAACTACATTTTTTAGGCAAGCAACAGAAAGTTCCTCACAAGAAAGCTGAACAGGAAATAGAAATAGTTCCCGTCGCTGCGCCAAATGTTGTTTCTAGGTTTGTGTTCACATGAAACAAACGAGATGTTAATCAGTGAGCTTTAGTCGTGATGATGTGGTGTTTTCAGGGAGCATTGCAGAATAATAGTACACTCTTTGCTCTCAGTGTGAATGTGTCGGTGCGTCTCAGTTCCACGCGGCACCTGAAGGCAGCAGGAAGCTGCAGCCTTTGTGTTATCTACTATTGACCTGCCACAGTTTCTCCTCTGAGTTATGGACGGACAGCGAGAGTTCACAATGAACCTGCACAGATAAGACTGTGTGTGTGTGTGTGTGTGTGTGTGTGTGTGTGTGTGTGTGTGTGTGTGTGTGTGTGTGTGTGTGTGTGTGTGTGTGAAGCGAGCCGCCGTTTGTCACATGCTCACGGAGGTTAAGCCGCTGACGAATGAGAATGCAGCGCTCTTAAATCACTGAGCCAATCACGTGAGAGACAGGCTGAGCGAGGACACACAGAGAGGAGGTGGTTACTGTCCTGTTTAACGTGATTTATACAGAGGAGGAGAGGAGGAGAGGAGGAGGAGAGAGGAGGAGAGAGGAGCAGGAGAGAGGAGGAGAGAGGAGGAGAGAGGAGGAGCAGGAGAGAGGAGGAGGAGAGAGGAGGAGGAGAGAGGAGGAGAGAGGAGGAGGAGGAGAGAGGAGGAGAGAGGAGGAGGAGGAGGAGAGAGGAGGAGAGAGGAGCAGGAGAGAGGAGCAGGAGAGAGAGGAGGAGAGGAGGAGAGAGGAGGAGAGAGAGGAGGAGGAGGAGAGAGGAGGAGGAGAGAGGAGCAGGAGAGAGGAGGAGAGAGGAGAGAGGAGGAGAGAGGAGGAGGAGGAGGAGAGAGGAGCAGGAGAGAGGAGGAGGAGAGAGGAGGAGAGAGGAGAGAGGAGGAGGAGGAGAGAGGAGGAGGAGAGAGGAGGAGAGAGGAGGTGGTTACTGTCCTGTTTAACGTGATTTATACAGAGGAGGAGAGGAGGAGAGAGGAGCAGGAGAGAGGAGGAGGAGAGAGGAGCAGGAGAGAGGAGGAGGAGAGAGGAGGAGGAGGAGGAGGAGGAGGAGGAGAGAGGAGGAGGAGAGAGGAGCAGGAGAGAGGAGGAGGAGAGAGGAGCAGGAGAGAGGAGGAGGAGAGAGGAGGAGAGAGGAGGTGGTTACTGTCCTGTTTAACGTGATTTATACAGAGGAGGAGAGGAGGAGAGAGGAGCAGGAGAGAGGAGGAGGAGAGAGGAGCAGGAGAGAGGAGGAGGAGAGAGGAGGAGGAGAGAGGAGGAGAGAGGAGAGAGGAGGAGGAGGAGGAGAGGAGGGAGGAGAGAGGAGCAGGAGAGAGGAGGAGGAGAGAGGAGGAGAGAGGAGGAGAGAGGAGGAGGAGAGAGGAGCAGGAGAGAGGAGGAGGAGAGGAGGAGGAGAGGAGGAGAGAGGAGGAGCAGGAGAGAGGAGGAGAGAGGAGGAGAGGAGGAGGAGAGAGGAGGAGGAGGAGAGAGGAGGAGGAGAGAGGAGGAGGAGAGAGGAGGAGAGAGGAGAGAGGAGGAGGAGGAGAGAGGAGGAGGAGGAGAGGAGGAGGAGAGAGGAGCAGGAGAGAGGAGGAGGAGAGAGGAGGAGGAGAGAGGAGCAGGAGAGAGGAGGAGGAGAGGAGAAGAGAGGAGGAGCAGGAGCAGGAGAGAGGAGGAGAGAGGAGGAGAGGAGGAGGAGAGAGGAGGAGGAGAGAGGAGCAGGAGAGAGGAGGAGGAGAGAGGAGGAGGAGAGAGGAGGAGGAGAGAGGAGGAGAGTTTGTCACTTTCTTTCCAACAAAAGAGGAGGTTTTTGTGTGTGTGTGTGTGTGTGTGTGTGTGTGTGTGTGTGTATGTGTGTATGTGTGTGTGTGTGTGTGTGTGTGTGTGTGTGTGTGTGTGTGTATGTGTATGTGTATGTGTGTGTGTGTGTGTGTGTGTGTGTGTGTGTGTGTGTGTGACTAATTGCAGCCAATCCAGACAATCAGAGAGCAAACAGCTTCTCTCCCAGCGGACTCTCTCTCTCTGCTTCGATCTCCTCCCGGCTGATATGTGGAGCAGTGCGCAGGGCGAGGCAGGGCATTAAATCTAACTAACCCTCCACACAGAGAGGCTGGGCGAGCGAGGTCCACGCAGACAGGGAGAGAGAGAGACAGATAGAGCAGGTTGTGTGTGACGGCAGGACTCCAATTCCAATTTAAGATTTGTAGGCAGCTGCTGATACTCTATCTGTGTGTGTGTGTGTGTGTGAGTGTGTGTGTGTGTGTGTGTGAGTGTGTGTGTGTGTGTGTGTGAGTGTGTGTGTGTGTGTGTGAGTGTGTGTGTGTGTGAGTGTGTGTGTGTGTGTGTGAGTGTGAGTGTGTGTGTGTGCGCAGTAACACTATCTGCCGTGTTCAGCAGCACTCGCAGTATTTCTGTCTCTTCTTTGTGATCATGTGACCAAACTGACCACAGTCACTGAACCACTTTTAGACTGTTTCCTTTGTCTCTCACACGTTCACACCTGCAGCAGATACTTTATACTTCCACTCCACTACATGTCAGAGGGAAATATTGTACTTTCTACTCCACTACATTTATTTGACAGCTTTAGTTACTTTTCAGATGAAGATTTGACACAATGGATAATATAACAAGCTTTTAAAATACAACACGTTGTTAAAGATGAAACCAGTGGTTTCCAACCTTTTTGTCTTTTGACGTCTTACAAAAAGCAGTGTGTAGTCGGGGTCACATTTCACATGTCTATGAGTTGTTAACAGCTCCACCAAATAGTGATTTTTCCCTCTAAACTTCTCACATGCTTTCATTTCAATAAATGTTCAAATGATCCAATATTTCAGCAAAAATCAAAGATTAGAGAAAAAGTCCAAAAACTGAAAACAGATTTGTGTATCAGAACTTTGTTTTTTCTTCTTTCCTCTCCCATTAATCATCTCACCACCCCTCAGATTTATCTGCTGACCCTTTGGAGGGGCCCGACCCCTAGGTTGGGAACCACTGGACTAAACTAGCTAACTGTATATAAAGTAGTGTAAACTAGCTCCACCTCCAGCAGCTACAACAGTAACATGCTGCTCTAACACTGATGCTTCACTATTAATAATCTAATGATGTCATATATAATAATATATCAGTCAGAGGGACCAAACCACTACTTTTACTGCAATACTTTAACTACATCAAGCTCATAATACTTATGTACTTTTACTGCAATACTTTAACTACATCAAGCTCATAATACTTATGTACTTTTACTGCAATACTTTAACTACATCAAGCTCATAATACTTATGTACTTTTACTGCAATACTTTAACTACATCAAGCTCATAATACTTATGTACTTTTACTGCAATACTTTAACTACATCAAGCTCATAATACTTATGTACTTTTACTGCAATACTTTAATTACATCAAGCTCATAATACTTATGTACTTTTACTGCAATACTTTAATTACATCAAGCTCATAATACTTATGTACTTTTACTGTAGGAGTATTTTTCATGCAGGACTTTTACTTGTAATGGAGTATTTGTACTTTGCTGTATTAGTACTTTTATTTGAAGAGAAGTGAAGTAGAGGAGACGAAGATGTTTCAGTAAGAATGTAGTGAACATTTCTCTCACTACATGCACATTTATTAAATCAGCATCAAGAGCTTCCAAACAAACACTCACAAGAACAAATAGAAAACAAAACACAAGGTGCAAGACACAGTTTCTCCAAATGTGGATTTTGGGATTTAAATAATTACTGTAACTTCAATAAATCTGCAGTATTTGTATTTGTATTTGTAATTCTGCTAAATTACAGCAACTTTTCTGCATGAAATGTCCAAATGAACAGATGCTTGTGATTTGGACCAATGATGGTATATTGTGTTGTGGTAACTTATGTCATGGCAGCGTGCAGGAAGAGAACAATAAACATTACAAATTGTATCACAGTCTTTGAGAAAAACTGCTGCAAAATCAAAG